>NC_069501.1:1205333559-1205633559 GCF_027579735.1 Bombina bombina | reverse complement strand
TATATGTTTTGTTTTTCTTATCTCATACTCTGTATGGTTTAGTTTCTATTATGTTACTTACCACTGTTTTATCCTGCTGATACATCAGCATTTAACTCTCCTCCTCCTGACCTCTCTTCTAAACATGGTCATGAATATCGCTTAAATATGTTTGATGTTCAACAGTTAGTCTTTTTTGGATACAAAAACTAACACTCAGTTATACATGAGCTGTTGGCGTATATGTCAATAGACACCATGGGGAATATTTATCAAAGAATCAATCTCAGTGCATTTGCCGGCGTAAATACGCTCGCCAGACATCGGCAGACATCGCTGACGCAGATTCACATATGATGCCCTTATTTATAAAAAAAACATCAAAAACACGCGCGTCAAGTACGGCGCGATGAGCATCAGACTGTTGTTAACCAACAGTTATCGATGTCACAGTTATTCAGGTTTTTCCCAACTTTATTCATACCATTTCATTACTGTCCATGAACAAGCACATTTCTCTAAAGCTAATCTTTTCTTTACCATCTGTTAATGTCCAAGAAATAGCTACATTAATAACTCAACAAACAATATCTCATAGAAAGTTATTTTTATATTTATTTGTTATACAAAAAAAATCTGCTATATGATTCTTTCACATAAATTAATGTGTATTTGTATTTCTAGAAGTCATGATATGCTTTTATCTCACGGTTTTTTATTTATAAATGATTATTAATGCTAGAATTTGTACATATATCTTTGCACATACTTGAATATATGTATATATATATATATATATATTCTGCAATTCATGCACTCCAACTTAAATGATTATTCTATTTCGCCCGGGTGTCTCCTCAGATAATTTTCATACACATCCATACGATAGAGAGCACTCACAGGTCTTAATAATTTTCATAATTTTATTCATGCAACAATCACATAATTCAAATCGACGTTTCGGCTCCACACATGAGCCTTTCTCAAGACAATCTATGATATTAATATCTACACATTAGTAAACATATAACAACGCATGGGGGCCTATTTATGAAATATCTGTCCGATATGATCCGATCAGCAGACATACGCTCTCCGCATTCAGCATTGCACCAGCAGCTCTTGTGAACTGCTGGTGCAATGCCGCTCCCTGCAGATTCGCGGCCAATCAGCCGCTAGCAGGGGGTGTCAATCAACCCGATCGTATTCGATCGGGTTGATTTCACACAATCTCTGTCCGCCTCCTGAGAGCAGGCGGACAGGTTATGGAGCAGCGGTCTTTAGACCGCTGCTTCATAGCTGGTGTTTCTGGTGGGTTTGAAGCCTTGCCAGAAACACAGCCCTACGGAGCTTGATAAATGGGCCCCATGGTGTTAATACATAAATACTGAAAAAATGAAACACTGCTTTTATTCCCTTTCACTATACCTTAACCCTGTGTTAAACACACACAATTTCATACAAAAATTTAAATCATTAAAAAATGCCCATCTATATTAGCTTAATAGTGTATATAATATATTATATACTGGAATCATGTGTATGGATGAGCAAAGCTAGTACTATAATGTTGCCATTACTTTTACTAAGCAATTTCATATTTTTGCAAAATCTTTATAATGTTAATAATTTTATTGTTATTTGTAACATTGTTGCTTCTTGACAAACATACATAGCTTTCCTAACATTTCATGTGCTATGGCAGGCACTGTGAATTTTTTGAGGGTGCTAAATAAACATAGCTAGTACCCTTTAATGGTGCATTTATAAGGAACAATTTCTTAATTACCTTAGTGTATTTTTTGTTATAATAATCTGTAACAACAAAAGAAACCAAATATTATTTAGGAATTAAGCCATTGATGATGGCGCTAAACAAATACCACTATTGTACTTTAGTGGTTCATTTATTCAAAGCGATTTCTCCCCAATTTAGTCATTTTTCTGTTACATAGATGTATGTCTATGGGAGAACTTTTTCTACTTAGTATAAAACTTATATATACAGACTGAATGACCCGTTAATTAGAATACCAATGTTTGTACATCAAAGAAATATCACATATTTGTTATTGAACATGGTCCCTAGGGACCCATGTTAGTTAAAATAAACACAAATTAGTTATTAAACTGATGTATCTTAATGTTGTGTCACTGAGAAATAATAATTACTCTTAGTCAAATGCCAGATACCCGTAGTAAAATAATGAGAAATCCAACTGCATATTGTGACCCCTTGGGGTGCATTGTTTTCAATCTATGGATTTATTGGGCCTCTCTTTTTAAAAGTTCCTCATCCCTATTGCCTCCTTTCTTTAGAGGGGGGATTCTATCTATTAACATTGTTCTAAGCATTGGTACAGTGTGCTTGTTATCAAGGAAATGGCCGGCTACTGGTTGTTCGCTTGTGCCATCGCTATATGCCGCTCTAATTGCACTTTTGTGATTGGCTAAACGTTCTTTGAAGGGGTACAGGTTTTCCCTACATAGTATTTCCCACATTGACAAAAAATTATGTAAACTACAAATTCAGATGTACAAGATAGTCTATGTCTGATATTACATTTCTTAGATCTATGTGGGTGAGAGAATGTGTTACCAGTGATTAAAGTGTTACAGGTAACGAAACTCTTGCATTTAAAACAACCAGTTTTGCCTTTAGGTAACCAATTCTGGATTTTACCACTGAAGTCATGCTTAACTAGTAATGATTTAAGGCTTTTGTCTCTTTTATATACCATACATGGGGGATTAGACCCTGCAAAAGGTAAAGACGGATCCTGGGACAGAAAAAAACAGTTCTTAGCTAGAGGTTTTTTTTACTAAAGTACTGGCTGGTGCGTTAGTGGTGAAATAGATAATCACTCTGTTCTCTGGTTTCTCCACTTTGGCTCTAGTAAAGAATGTTTGTTGATCAAAATGTGCAATTTCATTCCATGTTTTAGAACTATCTGATTCTCTATAACCTCTCTGTAAGAATCTGTTTTTCATGATGTCATATTGGGCCAATTTGTCTTGCTCATCGGCTCCACACATGAGCCTTTTTCAAGACAATCTATGATATTAATATTTATTGATGAGCAAGTCTTTAAATTTTTGATCACTGAATATCCAAATTTTCCCTTTAGCTATACTGTTCCTAAAGTACATAAAGATCCTTTAAAACCACCAGGATGCCAAATAGTTTCCGCAATAGGGTCCCTATACCACACACACTAGGATTGGAGGCAGTCCGGCAAAAACTAGTTACAGACAAACAGTACATGGGTCCCCCTATAGAATTTATAATTGAACTTTTAAACATTTGTTTAACTAATAACTATGTTAGATATGAGAATAATTATTGCTTACAACTCATAGGCACATGGCCAATGGCTCCTTCGTTTGTTAATCATTTCATGGCCTGGTACGAGGACAAATACGTATTTTCAGATAATAACTCCAATATTCTACTTTACCGTAGATATATAGATGACTTGCTTATAGTATGGGGTGGTACAGAGACAGACCTGATTAAATGGCATAACAAGTTAAATAGACATTTAACTAATGTCCAGTTTACTATGGAATATGATCAGAAAGAGATTAAATATCTAGATGTATGTATATATAAGACCTATACACATAATTTTTGAAAATAACAAACTAATTTATACTCTAAACTGACAGATTAGCATTACTCTTTAAAAATTTTCAAGTTATCATCCACCACAATTGAAATATGGCATTCTAAAATCCCAACTCATGAGAGTAATAAGGAATAATGCAGATGAGCAAGACAAATTGGCCCAATATGACATTATGAAAAACAAGTTCTTACAAAGAGGTTATAGAGAATCAGATAAACACGTCAAACAAACAAGGTATGAGCTTGTAAAATGCTTAAAGTGACTGCTTTGAACTTATTTTGAACTTACTATGTACATTTGTAAGCTTAAACTTATGGGCTAAGGCTCAGTGAATCAGCACTTTAACTAAATCAATTACTAAGGTGTGGTGATTTTGCCATTAAGACGGGCAGTCAAAAAATTCACAGTAAACAACAGAGTATCCGACTGCACTTGGAAAAAAAGAATCCTCAAAGCGATGTCCTCAAAACCAAAACATTTATTCAAACAAAGTGCACTAAAAACAAAAATTGTTGTAATACAGAAGGTAAACAGATACTGGTCATTCAATCACATGAATGACCAGAATGACAGCAAACAATCAGCATACGCGCTTCATGCGGGGCTATCGCACTTGATCACTGCTATAGTGGTTAAAATGTCCGTAGTCCATTTAAAAGGAAATAGTTGATAGGTTAATTGAGAACATATGTTACTAGATTAACCCAATAAGGGATTACATTTCAATGTTGAAAAACATGATAGTATATACAAGCAAAAAACATAAAAAAATAGTAAGAAGTTAATATAACCATCAATAAATAGTATGAAAATATCCATCTATAAGAGAATGTCCTTACACATATTAGATCTGCCTATAAAAATATGATGCAAGTAAATAGATAAGATATAACAATAGTAATCATGGATTCATCTAATAGTTGATACAGTTTTAAGTCTACACACGTAATTTATCTTTTGATCTGAAGGGAATGCCAGATACAATATATAGATAAGACCAAGAGACCCCTGAAGGAGAGAGCTTTAGAGCATGTCAGAGACATTGAAGATCCTGAGGTATTTACCTCAGTGGCAACACATTTTAAAAAGGAGCATGGAGGTTATTCTTCATTTGTCTCTATTCAAGCTATTGATCATGTACCTTTTTCGAAAAGAGGAGGAGATAGGGAGCATTTGTTAAGCAAAAAGGAAGTAAAATGGATATTCTATCTCAATATAAGGTCACCATAAGGTTTGAATCTGGAGGCTGATGTCAATCTTTTCATATAAAATTGATTTAACTGTATATCTATATACATAAAAATCTGTTTATTTTAAGTCACAGAGACCTAAATGATGAATATATATGAAATCATAGAGAGAAGTGTTATCTATTTATGTATTTATTTACCATCTATTATATAGTATATATCTTTGAATCAATTATTAGATGAATCCGTGATTACTATTGTTATATCTTATCTATTTACTTGTATCATATTTTTATAGGCAGATCTAATATGTGTAAGGACATTCTCTTATAGATGGATATTTTCATACTATTTATTGATGGTTATATTAACTTCTTACTATTTTTTTTATGTTTTTTGCTTGTATATACTATCGTGTTTCAACATTGAAATGTAGTCACTTATTGGGTTAATCTAGTAACATATGTTCTCAATTAACCTATTAACTATTTCCTTTTAAATGGACTACGGACAGACTAACCACTATAGCAGTGATCAAGTTCAGTAGCCCCGCATGAAACTCGTATGCTGATTGTTTGCTGTCATTCTGGTCATTCATGTGATTGAATGACCAGTATCTGTTTACCGTCTGTATTACAACAATTTTAGTTTTTAGTGCACTTTGTTTGAATAAACGTTTTGGTTTTGAGGACATCGTTTTTAGGATTCCTTTTTTCCCAGTGCAGCCGGACACTCTGTTTGTTGTTTGCTGTATGGCTCATAGCCGACTTTGTGTCCTGGGTGGAGACACCCATTCCTTGGCTCCTAGGGTTCGTCGGAACGTTACAGGTAGGGAGCGTGACACGCTGGTCACTGTAGATTAGGGGTGTTTAGACTCGTGGTTTATGTTAGGGTGTTAGGTTTAAACTGTATTTTCATTTTCCCCATAGACATCAATGGGGCTGCGTTACAGAGCTTTTCTTTCCGTGATCGCAGGTGTTAAACTTTTTTCTGACCCGCTCTCCCAATTGATGTCTATGGGGAAAGCGTGCATGAGCACGTCAAACACATCGCTTTTGTGCGGTATGGAGCTCAACGCAGCCATATCTCTTGTAAAACTTGTAATGGCAGCACTATAGGGGATTAAATAATGCCACTTTTGTTGCGTTCGTTAATTTCCCTATAGCGCTCAAAACTCATAAGTTAGCCGGTAAGTTTGCTAATTACTGATTTGTTACCCTGAAAATTGTATCTCCATTAGTCTACTAATTAAGTTACTGTTTTGTTATATATTTTTATCCTAAATGTCAATATAATATTTGAAGACTTGCCAACAAAAGCATAGATCACATAACTAAGGAACACTGAGAAGCATTACCTTAAAAGGGACATTATACACGCGTTTTTTCTTTGCATAAATGTTTTGTAGATGATCTATTTATATAGCCCATAAAGTTGTTGTTGTTTTTTAAAAAATGATAGTTTTGCTTATTTTTAAATAACATTGCCCTGATTTTCAAACTCCTAACCAAGCCCCAAAGTTTTAGGAGAATACAGATGTATACCTACTCCAGCTTGCTCCTGTTTGTGTAAAGGGTCTTTTCGTATGCAAAGGAAGGGGGAGTGTCTGATATTTCCCATTTGCAGTGGGTGTTCCAGTAACCTTTTAAACAGAGCTAAACTGGAAGCTTCTAAGTATGTTTTTAAACGGTTTTATACTGGATTTTTAGATCAGTATCAGTGCATATTATTCTTTATAGTAGTGTCTATTACATGCAGTTATATAAAAATTGATGTATACTGTCCCTTTAAAACTGAACCAAAAGCACAAAATTGCATCTAGGCCTCAAGCACTGACACTATAGTAAAACACTTTGCTTTGCATCAGTAAGGATACTGTCATGATTTGTAGTACCTAGCATGTTGTAATCATACAGCAGTTATGTATTTTTGTTTATGTTGCAACTGTGCTGTAATACTGTTTTATAGGTTTCCTTCCCTTGTTTTGCTATTAGGTCAACACAATCACATCTGGTATGCTGTCATATATTCTCCTCTGCCCCTTTAACATCCACTCATCTTACCCTTTGCACATCACCTATCCAATCAGTTAATATCAGCTGGACCATTCCTCATTGCTTGGTTATGAACTAGCTCTCTGACACACCTTCCGGATCTCTCTGCGTCTCTGTGAGTGTAATTCCTCTCCTCAAGCTTCGGATGGCACTTGCATGCTAGAAGTATCTCTGTACAAGCATTTCTTGTTCTCTAAAGTGCTTGTGCAAACTCTCAAGGTAATATCAATACTTGTTTACTCCGGTTTGTGTCTCTCTCATTTACCTGTGCTCACAGCTTATCAACTGTTCATCTCCTGTATGCACTCAATGGCCTCTAGTTATTAAGGTCTGTCGGACCTGATCCGACAGTGGGTATCAGGTCCGACAGACCTCGCTGAATAGGCCGCCAGCAGAGGGGTGTCAATCAACCCGATCGTATTCCATCGAGTTGATTTCTGGCGATGTCTGTCCGCCTGCTCAGAGCAGGCGGACAGGTTATGGAGCAGCGGTCTTTCTGCAGGCTCGCCAGAAACATGGGGCATCAAGCTCCATTCGGAGCTTGATACATATGCCCCAATGTGTACTCCTACTTAAACCACTTGTAACTATTTACAGAAGTTCTACTAAAGGCATAACCTGCTGACTGTTTGTAATCATATCCTACAATTAGTAATCACCTGTCTCCTAGCAAACTCTGTATTACTTAATCCTGCATTATTATTGTTCACCACTTGGGGCATTAATCCTACTCAGTCAATACTTAAAGGGACATGAAACCCAACATTTTTCTTTCATGATTCAGATAGAGAATACAATTTTAAACAACTTTCTAATGTACTTCTATTATCTAATCTGTTTCATTCTCTTGGTATCATGTGTTGAAGGAGCAGCAGTGCACTACTGGTTTCGAACTGAACACATGGGTGAGCCAATCACAATCAATAAATATATGCAGCCACCAATCAACAGCTGGAACTGCTCCTGAGCTTCTCTAGATAAACATTTCAGCAAATGATAACAAGAGAATGAAGCAAATGAAATAATAAAAGTAAATTGGAAAGTTGTTTAAAATTGTAATCTCTATCTGAATTACGAAAGAAACATTTTGGGGACATGAAACATTAAAGGGACATGAAACCCAACAATTTTCTTTCATGATTTAGGTAGAACATACAATTTTCCAATTTGCTTCTATTATAAAATTTGCTTCATTCTCTTGTTATTATTTGTTGAAGGCGCAGCAGTGCACTACTGGTTTCTAACTGAACACATGAGTGAGTCAATGACATCCGGTATATATATGTAGCCACCAATCAGCAGCTAAAACCTAGGTTCCTTGCTGCTCCTCAGCTAACCTAGATAAACCTTTCAGCAAAGGACAACAAGAGAAGGAAGAAAATCAAATAATAGAAGTAAATTGGAAAGTTGTTTAAAATTGTATGCTCTGTCTAATTATGACTTTACAGTTCCTTTAACCTTACCTTTTTGGTCTGTATATATTTTCTGATTTGTTTTTTCCATAACACATTAAGTTGTTTTTGCTTTATTTCACCTTTGATGTATATTAGCTCAGTGAAGGTTTATATAGAAGATATTTACAACTATATATTCGTTTCTAGAAATCTCCGCTTACAAAAACCATATATATATGTGTGTGTGTTATTTAAAAACAATCTCAGCAGTTGTGTTCCACAACCCTAATTCAAAGCTAGAGAGTGGCAAATGATATTGCTTTAAATACTATAGTAGTCTTTGATCTAGTGCTCAGGTATTCTGAGGCATTCCTGGATTGGAATGCAATTGTTCTGCCAAATTTATTATTGTAGTGTTGCCTACTTGTCTTCTGGATGTCTACCTATTTGATTTGCTAAACCCTGACCTCACTCTGCTCGATATTATGCCTCAACTCTACTGGTCAAATAGGGTTTTGTATTTACTGGTTGCTGAATATTTGTCTTCCCACATCTTCTTCACTCCTGTTAATATGCATGGATAACCCTGTTAGTGTTGATACTTGGCTTTCTGAATAACTAACTAGAATTTGCTTTTCAACAAGAGATACCAAGAGAAAAGCAAATGTCATGGTCTATCTAAATCATGAAATGTAATGTTGACTTTACTATCCCTTTAAGCCTCAGTATTTATTTGATCTAGTAGCATAATTACAAGAATGTAAAAGCTCAGCCTTATTCATGAGCTTTGAAAATTGCACCAAAAATATTAAAATTAAATAAATATAAGAATCTTATGATTAACTACCAGATATGTGCAGCTACAAAAAAATTTGGTTAGTCCGAAACTCATTTTGTTGAATATTCATTGGCTGCATTATTTGGTATTAGTTTAGTTTAAAACTAAATGAATACTGAATATTCGTTAAAGATCTATATTTGTTTACGTTAAAGGGCCATAATACCCAAATGTTTAAACACTTGAAAGAATGCAGCATAGCTGTAAAAAGCTGACTAGAAAATATCACCTGAATATCTCTATGTAAAAAAGAAAGCTATTTTACCTCAAAAATTTCTCAGTAGCTGCATCCCATTGTAAAGGACTTCTAAGCAGCATATCAGTATGTCTGTCCAGGGACAGCCGAAGGGATGAGCCTTGTGCACTCTCATCTTATTTCCCTATCAGTTTAAAGGAAGTTTGCTATGAAATCTCATGAGAGTTAAGTCAAATCTCATGAGATCACAGTAAAAGAGTTCATGAACTCAGTACTGCTGATGCTGATTGGCTGCTGTTCATTTCTTCATTTTTTTAATTGTTTTTACCTGCAGCTGAGCAACAGCTGAGTATAACTTTTTACACAGAACTTACTCTGCTGAGCTGAGGAGATTGTGAGGTAAAATATCTTCTTTTTTTTACATAGAGATGCTCAGGTGATATTTTCCTGTCAGCTTTTTACAGTTATACTGCATCAGTTTCAAGTGATTTAGCATATGAGTATTATGTCCCTTTAAACAAATGTAAATGTTTAATGGGTACAGGTGAAAAACCTGTAGCTTTTTACTCACTGTTTGCACGCCGGAGAGCGCACTAACCCGATCCTCTTCGTCCCAGAACCACGGCCGCACTAATAGGAGACTTAGAGCAGCTGGCACCCAGGGCCTACACTAAAGGATCTTCTCCGCCACACTTAGCCTCCTATTAGTGCTGCTGGGTCTCTGTGAAGAAGAGCAGGTTAGCTCGACTCTCTAGTGTGCAAACGGTAAGTATTAACCCCTTAAAAATAATTTAAAGAAAACTAATGCATACAGAAAGAGAAGCGTTCTCACAGGAACAAACCAGCGTAATAACTTGTTAGCCTGTTCTTTGCTGATTTATCACCTGGGAGCCCCCTCATTTAGCCCAATAATGCTTTTCACAGAGAACTTTCCTGAATTCGTCAGCATATTTTCGTTTTCTTTCCATTTCATTGGGGCATTCACTCGCATATTCATTTCTTGAAAATGCATACACATCTCTATTAACTAAAGTTGAATAAACCTTATTTCAAAAATATTTAAAAAAAAAACTAACACCTAGATTTGGAGTTTGGCGTTAGCCGTGAAAACCAGCGTTAGAGGCTCCTAACGCTGGTTTTAGGCTACCGCTGGTATTTGGAGTCACTCAAAATAGGGTCTAACGCTCACTTTTTGGAACAGCCAATAGAATGCAAGCTCAATCTGATTGGCTGATTGGATCAGCCAATCGGATTGAACTTGATTCTGATAGGCTGATTCCATCAGCCAATCAGAATATTCCAACCTTAATTCCGATTGGCTGATAGAATCCTATCAGCCAATCGGAATTCAAGGGACGCCATCTTGGATGACGTCATTTAAAGGAACCGTCATTCGTCATTCAGTCGTCGGCCAGGATGGATGTTCCGCGGTGGAGGTCTTCAGGATGCTGCCGCTTCGCTCCGGATGGATGCCGCTTGGATGAAGACTTCAATCGGATGGAAGACCTCTTCTGCCCCACTTGGATGAAGACTTCAGCTGGATCATGGACCTCTTCAGCCCCCTGCTTGGGCTTGGATCAGGACATCGGAGGAGCTCTTCTGGACGGATCGGTGTGATACCCGGTGAGGTAAAGACAAGGTAGGATGATCTTCAGGGGCTTAATGTTAGGTTTATTTAAGGGGGGTTTGGGTTAGATTAGGGGTATGTGGGTGGTGGGTTGTAATATTGGGGGGCTTGGGTATTGTATGTTTTTTTTTACAGGCAAAAGAGCTGTATTTCTTGGGGCATGCCCCGCAAAGGGCCCTGTTCAGGGCTGGTAAGGTAAAAGAGCTTTGAACTTTAGTAATTTAGAATAGGGTAGGGCATTTTTTTATTTTGGGGGGCTTTGTTATTTTATTAGGGGGCTTAGAGTAGGTGTAATTAGTTTAAAAATGTTGTAATATTTTTCTTATGTTTGTAAATATTTTTTTATTTTTTGTAACTTAGTTCTTTTTTATTTTTTGTACTTTAGCTAGTTTATTTAATTGTATTTATTTGTAGCAATTGTATTTAATTAATTTATTGATAGTGTAGTGTTAGGTTAATTGTAGGTAATTGTAGGTAGTTTATTTAATTAATTTATTGATAGTCTAGTGTTAGGTTTAATTGTAACTTAGGTTAGGATTTCTTTTACAGGTAAATTTGTAATTATTTTAACTATTTTAGCTATTAAATAGTTCTTAACTATTTAATAGCTATTGTACCTGGTTAAAATAAATACAAAGTTACCTGTAAAATAAATATTAATCCTAAAATAGCTTTAATATAATTATAATTTATATTGTAGCTATATTAGGATTTATTTTACAGGTAAGTATTTAGCTTTAAATAGTAATAATTTATTTAATAAGAGTTAATTAATTTTGTTAGATTTAAATTATATTTAACTTAGGGGGGTGTTAATGTTAGGGTTAGACTTAGCTTTAGGGGTTAATACATTTATTAGAGTACCGGTGAGCTCCAGTCGGCAGATTAGGGGTTAATAATTGAAGTTAGGTGTCGGCGATGTTAGGGAGGGCAGATTAGGGGTTAATACTATTTATTATAGGGTTAGTGAGGCGGATTAGGGGTTAATAACTTTATTATAGTAGCGCTCAGGTCCGCTCGGCAGGTTAGGGGTTAATAAGTGTAGGCAGGTGGAGGCGACGTTGAGGGGGGCAGATTAGGGGTTAATAAATATAATATAGGGGTCGGCGGTGTTAGGGGCAGCAGATTAGGGGTACATAAGGATAACGTAGGTGGCGGCGCTTTGCGGTCGGCAGATTAGGGGTTAATAAGTGTAGGCAGATGGAGGCGACATTGAGGGGGGCAGATTAGGGGTTAATAAATATAATATAGGGGTCGGCGGTGTTAGGGGCAGCAGATTAGGGGTACATAGGGATAATGTAAGTAGCGGCGGTTTACGGAGCGGCAGATTAGGGGTTAAAAATAAAATGCAGGTGTCAGCGATAGCGGGGGCGGCAGATTAGGGGTTAATAAGTGTAAGGCTAGGGGTGTTTAGACTCGGGGTACATGTTAGGGTGTTAGGTGCAGACGTAGGAAGTGTTTCCCCATAGCAAACAATGGGGCTGCGTTAAGAGCTGAACGCGGCTTTTTTGCAGGTGTTAGGTTTTTTTTCAGCTCAAACAGCCCCATTGTTTCCTATGGGGGAATCGTGCACGAGCACGTTTTTGAGGCTGGCCGCTTGCGTAAGCAACTCTGGTATTGAGAGTTGAAGCTGCGTTAAATATGCTCTACGCTCCTTTTTTGGAGCCTAACACAGCCTTTATGTGGACTCTCAATACCAGAGTTATTTTTATGGTGCGGCCAGAAAAAAGCCGGCGTTAGTTTTTTGGGTCATTACCGACAAAACTCCAAATCTAGCCGTAAGAAAATCTAACACTATTAATAGGAAAGCAGACGTCACATCTTACTTAGCTCTATGCTGTGACTAAGTTTTACAAACATTTTTAATGGTAGTCTACAGTTTAACACATAGATTCCCTAATAGCTATAACATTCCTGCTTCCTTGATTTGGATATAATGATATAATGTAGTCTGGTTTTAATGCTCCATGGTTCAAAAGTACTTTAATTCATTGGGAAAATGATGTGATATGTTTGGTCGATGAAAATGGAATTTCAAATAGTAGAAGTGAAACTGATAAATGTCTATAGCAGAAAGGATTGAAATAGGGAGCTTTGCATTAACTAATAAAAAGAGTGCCTTATAAATGACATATGAGTATATAATTTCCCAATAATACATTACATGTTTAATTGCAATGTGAGAACTGTTTCCATAAATCAACTGTTTATAAAGAAGGACACGTATTATTGAGGCAACGATTGAAGGTCAACAACCTCTAACAAATGTATTTATTAGCCATTCATCACATAAAAGCATCTCTTAACATCAAGTTCAAGAGTCTGCTTTGGTAGAATGTGACGCATATTCTGCTAGAGGATTTTAGTTCGCAAAAGGAGCATGTGCATGGAAAAAAAAACTGTGGCTGAATTAAAAAAAAAAAAATGTTCCTTCCATCCAATATTTGTTCATTGGATAGTTCGGAATCTGTTAAGAAAAATCTATTTGTGCGCTACTTCCTATACAGAACATCTTCAGGGTTACAGACAAGCAGCTGGAAAGCATATTAAGCTTAAATAAAGTTAAAATAGTACTAGTGCTACTTCTACAAGTCAGCAGCAGCACAAAACAGATTGTTTATTTAATTTTTTATAAACTTGATTTTGTAATGGGTCAGGATTGCCAAGAAAAAAAGTGAAGCTAACAAACATATTGTCTGATACCAAAATCAATCAACTGACATGAAGAAGCGTCATGGGAGCCTCTAATGGAGTCTATCTCCATGTTTTTGCTTGCTTGTCCAACAGCCAAAGAACCTTATTATAGCAGCGGTTTGGTGTTAAACAGATAGATAAAAGTAAATTCAGCTCCCGGATTAAAGGAACTTTGTCGCTAGTACAGACTCATTTGATTTATAAATTTTACTGATCTGATTCACAGAATTTTAATATATACTACAAATACCACCTCCTCACCAGATTATTTTACCAAGGCTGAGACAATGGGCCAAATTATCAAGCTCCGAATGGAGCTTGATGCCCCTGTTCCGCTGCTCCATAACTTGTCCGCCTGCTCTGAGGCCACGGACATCAGTCCTCCCGATCCTATACGAATGGGCTGATTGACACCCCCTTCTAGCGGCCGATTGGCTGCAAATCGGCAGGGGGCGGCATTGGACAAGCAGTTCACAAGAACTGCTTGTGTAATGATAAATGCTGACAGCGTATGCTGTCGGCATTTATCGATGTGCGGCGGACATGATACACTACATTGTATAAATCGACCCCATTGTGTTTTTAAATGTGGTTCGAATGGTAATTGTGTGTATGTGTTGAAATGATTTTCATCATAGCTTCTTTTAATCAGTAAAAATAAAGGTTATGGTTTATTTTAACGATAATGCAATTTAGCTATATTCTTTAATATTTAAAGGTGTACACAACGTTCTACTCTCTCTTTTAGAATTAGTTATCTAAATTTAAATAAACAGACTGCAGTACTGTATTTGTTTTTTGTGCTGTCTTTGGCAATGTATATCCAACTACCCCCACCAACACTTTCAGCTCACATTTGCCTTATAGATCACCAGGGAGCATTAATTTATAATAAATTTAAGCCATAATACACCACTCAATGTGGGGCAATTAATAGCAGTCCTAAGATCACTGATTAGGATAGTTCTGCATTTTCTGGGAGAATAGTATTTTACATCAATACAAAACAAGATAAGTGCAAATAAGCAAGGATATGTTAAAAGAAAGTCCAAATAGGCAGAAAATCTGCCTTAGGTACTTGATTGCAGAGGATCACAGGAAGATATGCAAGGAAGGAAAAGTATGTATGGATCAGACCAGTGAAACGTGCGTTGGATTTTTGTGGACATATACGGTTATTTGTTTTACCTAACGTCAGAACTTTAGGGCTCCCGGATGATTGCAAAATAGAAAGCTGTTTGGCTGTTTGCTTTTGCCGGTTTGTCTTATGCCCATTTAGTATCTGACTAATACAGTCTGTTTTTTCTAACTAATTTTAACTACTATATCCTGAGCGTATCCTTGTGAGCTGTGGGGCTGTATAGCTACCTGCAACATCACTAAGAGATTAGTTATAGCTCTCTCCAATGTGAGTATTGATCCCTGTGGGATTGGATTAGTTGATCCATACATACTTCACTATATTTGTCCTTTTCCTTCCTTGCATATCTCCCTGTGATCCTCGGCAACTAAAGGGACACTGAACCCACATTTTTTTCTTTTGTAATTCAGAAAGAGCATGCAATTTTAAACAACTTTCTAATTTACTCCTATTATCAATTTTTATTTGTTATCTTGCTATCTTTATTTGAAAAAGAAAGCATCTAAGCTTTTTTTGGTTCAGTACTCTGGACAGCACTTTTTTATTGGTGGATGAATTTATTCACCAATCAGCAAGGACAACCCAGGTTGTTCACCAAAAATGGGCCGGCATCTAAACTTACATTCTTGCATTTCAAATAAAGATACCAAGAGAATAAATAAAATTTGATAATAGGAGTAAATTAGGAAGTTGCTTAAAATGTCATGCTCTATCTGAATCACAAAAGAAAAATTTTGGGTTCAGTGTCCCTTTAAGCACCTGAGGCAGATTTTCTGTCTATTTGGACTTTCCTTTAACATATCCTTGCTTATTTGCACCTTTGTTGTTTTGTATTATATGTATTTATCTGAGTGCTAGCAGTTTATCAGTAATCACCTAATTTTGCTGTTTTTGTATTTTACATGATCAATCCCAAAATGCAAAAAAGCTCAAGTTCCTCTATAGAGGTAGAAAACACTATAGAAACAATGGAGCTTTTTTCAGACAAGTTATATTGTAGTAAGTTAAAACACTGCTGGATGATATATGTTTTCATTATGCTTGAAGAGGCTGTATTTAGTAGATAAACTTGTCAAGGTTAAAACTGAATAACTTTATGAGATGATTTACTGTTCTAGAATTTCTACACAGATATGGGAGTCTACAGAAATTTTCTTAGAGAGTAGTGGTAAAAAATGTAAAAATTCCCAGACATAATAATATCAAAGTAGCTAAATAAATGCAATAAAACTATAAATATGAACCACATTTCTATAAGAAAAATTGCAATTAAAATTTTTCTACAAGTAAAAAAAATATTCAATTTACTTCAGTAATCAGACATATCTCTTTCTTCTGATATCTTTTGTATTCTGTCTA
The DNA here is from genome assembly GCF_027579735.1 of Bombina bombina. Taxonomy (NCBI): domain Eukaryota; kingdom Metazoa; phylum Chordata; class Amphibia; order Anura; family Bombinatoridae; genus Bombina; species Bombina bombina. The sequence goes on along the minus strand of NC_069501.1, from coordinate 1,205,617,458 downwards.
TGAGAGCATACTGAGGTAGACTTCTGTGATCAGACATATCTCTTTCTTCTGGTATATTTTGTATTCTGTCTATGAGAGCATACTGAGGTAGACTTCTGTGATCAGACATATCTATATTTCTTCTGGTATCTTTTGTATTCTGTCTATGAGAGCATACTGAGGTAGACTTCTGTGATCAGACATATCTATATTTCTTCTGGTATCTTTTGTATTCTGTCTATGAGAGCATACTGAGGTAGACTTCTGTGATCAGACATATCTATTTCTTCTGGTATCTTTTGTATTCTGTCTATGAGAGCATACTGAGGTAGACTTCTGTGATCAGACATATCTCTTTCTTCTGATATATTTTGTATTCTGTCTATGAGAGCATACTGAGGTAGACTTCTGTGATCAGACATATTTCTTTCTTCTGGTATCTTTTGTATTCTGTCTATGAGAGCATACTGAGGTAGATTTCTGTGATCAGACATATCTCTTTCTTCTGGTATCTTTTGTATTCTGTCTATGAGAGCATACTGAGGTAGACTTCTGTGATCAGACATATCTATTTCTTCTGGTATCTTTTGTATTCTGTCTATGAGAGCATACTGAGGTTGTTCTTGCTGATTGGTGGATAAATTCATCCACCAATAAGTTTAAAATAGCAGTATAGAGGCCACCGCAGACTACAGATCACAGGGACAGAGAGTCCCTTTAACCCCTTAACGACCGAGGACGTGCAGGGTAAGTCCTCAAAAAAAAGGCAGTTAACGCCTGAGGACGTACCCTGCACGTCCTCGGTGTGGAAAGCAGCTGGAAGCGATCCTGCTCGCTTCCAGCTGCTTTCCGGTTATTGCAGTGATGCCTCGATAAGGAGGCATCACTGCAATCACCTTACATGGCCATCCACTCTGTGGCCCTCTCTGCACCGGACATCGATGGCCGGTATCGTTGGTGGGTGGGAGCTGACTTGGGAGGCGGGTGGGCGGCCATCGATGGGCCGTGTGATGTGAAGGGGGGCGGGACCGCCGGGGGGGGGCGCACGGGCACGCGCGCGTGCACGGGGGGCGGCGGGCAGGCATGTGCACGGGGCGTGAGCGGGTGGGAACCGCTACACTACAGAAATTGTTTTTTAAAAATAGTGGGAAAAATGTGGTTTTGGAAAAAGCCCCTAAGAGATCTTGGAGGGGTGCGGGGTTGGTCTTGGGTGGGGGGAAGCTACACTACAGAAAAGTTTTTAAAAAAATGCAAAAACACTTTTTTTTTCTAAACTGGGTACTGGCAGACAGCTTATAAAAAGAGAGAGAGATGCACTCTCAGCTGAGTGCATCTCTCTCTCTTTTTATATTTATGCAAATTGCTCTTGGGTCTCCCTAAGAGTAAAAGGGGAAACCAGACGTGGACTCCTTGCACACATGCCCTTAGAGAGATGCGACTGCACCTCACTGACGAGGCCCACAGAAGGCTGAAACGATCGTCTGGGGTTGTTGTTTCTCTTGTTCAGAGAGGAATTGCCTGGTATTTCGGTGCTGGACTGTCATTGGGCAGGGTCAGACTGATATGCTACAGGATATTTTTTCTCTGTGAAGGGGCATAGTGTGCTAAAAGAGTATGCACCCTGAGTGGCACCCTAAAATGAACAGGCACGGAAGTTTTTCCAGCTTTTGTTCTGTCTCAGCTGAGTGCATCTCTCTCTCTTTTTATATTTATGCAAATTGCTCTTGGGTCTCCCTAAGAGTAAAAGGGGAAACCAGACGTGGACTCCTTGCACACATGCCCTTAGAGAGATGCGACTGCACCTCACTGACGAGGCCCACAGAAGGCCGAAACGATCGTCTGGGGTTGTTGTTTCTCTTGTTCAGAGAGGAATTGCCTGATATTTCGGTGCTGGACTGTCATTGGGCAGGGTCAGACTGATATGCTACAGGATATTTTTTCTCTGTGAAGGGGCATAGTGTGCTAAAAGAGTATGCACCCTGAGTGGCACCCTAAAATGAACAGGCACAGAAGTTTTTCCAGCTTTTGTTCTGTCTCATCTGAGTGCATCTCTCTCTCTTTTTATATTTATGCAAATTGCTCTTGGGTCTCCCTAAGAGTAAAAGGGGAAACCAGACGTGGACTCCTTGCACACATGCCCTTAGAGAGATGCGACTGCACCTCACTGACGAGGCCCACAGAAGGTCGAAACGATCGTCTGGGGTTGTTGTTTCTCTTGTTCAGAGAGGAATTGCCTGATATTTCGGTGCTGGACTGTCATTGGGCAGGGTCAGACTGATATGCTACAGGATATTTTTTCTCTGTGAAGGGGCATAGTGTGCTAAAAGAGTATGCACCCTGAGTGGCACCCTAAAATGAACAGGCACGGAAGTTTTTCCAGCTTTTGTTCTGTCTCAGCTGAGTGCATCTCTCTCTCTTTTTATATTTATGCAAATTGCTCTTGGGTCTCCCTAAGAGTAAAAGGGGGAAACCAGACGTGGACTCCTTGCACGCATGCCCTTAGAGAGATGCGACTGCACCTCACTGACGAGGCCCACAGAAGGGCCGAAACGATCGTCTGGGGTTGTTGTTTCTCTTGTTCAGAGAGGAATTGCCTGATATTTCGGTGCTGGACTGTCATTGGGCAGGGTCAGACCTGATATGCTACAGGATATTTTTTCTCTGTGAAGGGGCATAGTGTGCTAAAAGAGTATGCACCCTGAGTGGCACCCTAAAATGAACAGGCACGGAAGTTTTTCCAGCTTTTGTTCTGTCTCAGCTGAGTGCATCTCTCTCTCTTTTATATTTATGCAAATTGCTCTTGGGTCTCCCTAAGAGTAAAAGGGGAAACCAGACGTGGACTCCTTGCACACATGCCCTTAGAGAGATGCGACTGCACCTCACTGACGAGGCCCACAGAAGGCCGAAACAATCGTCTGGGGTTGTTGTTTCTCTTGTTCAGAGAGGAATTGCCTGGTATTTCGGTGCTGGACTGTCATTGGGCAGGGTCAGACTGATATGCTACAGGATATTTTTTCTCTGTGAAGGGGTATAGTGTGCTAAAAGAGTATGCACCCTGAGTGGCACCCTAAAATGAACAGGCACGGAAGTTTTTCCAGCTTTTGTTCTGTCTCAGCTGAGTGCATCTCTCTCTCTTTTTATACTGGCAGACAGCTGCCAGTACCCAAGATGGTGCCCATTAAGGTAGAGGGGGAGGGTTAGAGAGCTGTTTGGGGGGGATCAGTGAGGTTGTGGGCTAAGGGGGGATCCTACACAGCAGCATAAGTAAATATGCTTTAAACAAAAATAATACAAAAAAAATATACCTTTTATTTAAGTACTGGCAGACTTTCTGCCAGTACTTAAGATGGCGGGGACAATTGTGGGGTGGGGGGGGAAGAGAGCTGTTTGGGAGGGATCAGGGGGTCTGATGTTTCAGGTGGGAGGCTGAGCTCTACACTTAAGCTAAAATTAACCCTGCAAGCTCCCTACAAGCTACCTAATTAACCCCTTCACTGCTAGCCATAATACACGTGTGATGCGCAGCGGCATTTAGCGGCCCATTAATTACCAAAAAGCAACGCCAAAGCCATATATGTCTGCTATTTCTCAACAAAGGGGATCCCAGAGAAGCATTTACAACCACGTGTGCCAAAATTGCACAAGCTGTTTGTAAATAATTTCAGTAAGAAACCTCCAGTTTGTGAAAAAGTTTGTGAAAAAGGTAACGTTTTTTTTATTTGATCACATTTGGCGGTGAAATGGTGGCATGAAATATACCAAAATGGGCCTAGTTCAATACTTTGGGTTGTCTACTACACTACACTAAAGCTAAAATTAACCCTACAAGCTCCCAAATTAACCCCTGCACTGCTGGGCATAATACATGTGTGGTGCACAGCAGCATTTAGTGGCCTTCTAATTACCAAAAAGCAATGCCAAAGCCATATATGTCTGCTATTTCTGAACAAAGGGGATCCCAGAGAAGCATTTACAACCATTTGTGCCATAATTGCAGAAGCTGTTTGTAAATGATTTCAGTGACAAACCTAGAATTGTGAAAAATTTAATGTTTTTTTTAATTTGATCGCATTTGGCGGTGAAATGGTGGCATGAAATATACCAAAATGGGCCTAGATCAATACTTTGGGTTGTCTACTAAAAAAAATATATACATGTCAATGGATATTCAGAGATTCCTGAAAGATATTAGTGTCCCAATGTAACTAGCGCTAATTTTGAGAGAAAAAAATGGTTTGGAAATAGCAAAGTGCTACTTGTATTTATGGCCCTATAACTTACAAAAAAAGCAAAGAAGCTGTAAACACACAAAATTTAGAAACTATTTAGCATGGGTGTTGTAGATGTGTAACAGATTATGGGGGTCAAAGTTAGAAAAAGTGTGTTTTTTTCCATTTTCTCCTCATATTTTATAATTTTTTTAATAGTAAATTATAAGATATGATGAAAATAATGGTATCTTTAGGAAGTCCATTTAATGGCGAGCAAAACTTTATATAATATGTGTGGGTACAGTAAATGAGTAAGAGGAAAATTACAGCTAAACACAAACACAGCAAAAATGTAAAAATAGCCTTGGTCCCAAACGGACAGAAAATGGAAAAGTGCTGTGGTCATTAAGGGGTTAAACACATGCCTGTTAGTGTTCAGAGCAAGAGTGCCCCATAACATGATTGACACATTGAGCTCAGTGTGTCTCTCATGCTGTTGCAGTTACCGTGTATACAAGACATTTTTTGTTGACAATGTTTTGTCTTGGCACAACCCCTTCTGCCCCAATGAACATGTACAATTTTTTCTTTTATAAAACAGTCCACTCTACCTTATGCAACAAAGCAAACATGAAAACATGAATACAGTTGTATTGCATAATAAACATATTCATAACTAAAAGACAATACAATAACACATACTTTAAATTTAAAATGAGTAGTAGATATTTTTCAGACAAAGTTTACTTTGATTTCTCTGGTCCCTATATCATGTGACAACCAACAGCCAATCACAGACTCGTGCATATGCTGTGAACTCTTGCACATGTTTCGTAGGAGTTGATGCCACAGAAAGAGTTTGCACCTTTTTGATAATGGAATTAAAATGAAAAGTCTCTTCAAACTTGCATGCTCTTATGTCCCTTTTTAAATATAAATAAAACACAAATAAAAGCAACACAACGTCATTGCAATAATGATACACAACCGTGAGACAAGATATTTCACATGTGTAGGTGAAAAATCCTGTCCATGCCTCTTTAACCCCTAAAAACCCATATGGCCAACCTTTTAAGACAGGTTTTCTTGTATCCAATGAGGATACTTTACCATTACAAAATAAACGTAAATATATCCGTTTTGTAATATGCTGATGGCTTCAACATAAGAAGCTGAATAAGGTTTCTTGGTGCATATGGAGAAAAAAAATTGAAAGGGCTTTAAGTGATCAAGAGAAGGTTTAAAAAAAAATAGCCATTTCCTAATGTCACTGATTAGGATGCTAATGAAGATGCAATATGTCATACTGACTCAAATTAAGTGACACATTGTTGAACTCTTGCACATGTTTCGTAGGAGTTGATGCCACAGAAAGAGTTTGCACCTTTTTGATAATGGAATTAAAATGAAAAGTCTCTTCAAACTTGCATGCTCTTATGTCCCTTTTTAAATATAAATAAAACACAAATAAAAGCAACACAACGTCATTGCAATAATGATACACAACCGTGAGACAAGATATTTCACATGTGTAGGTGAAAAATCCTGTCCATGCCTCTTTAACCCCTAAAAACCCATATGGCCAACCTTTTAAGACAGGTTTTCTTGTATCCAATGAGGATACTTTACCATTACAAAATAAACGTAAATATATCCGTTTTGTAATATGCTGATGGCTTCAACATAAGAAGCTGAATAAGGTTTCTTGGTGCATATGGAGAAAAAAAATTGAAAGGGCTTTAAGTGATCAAGAGAAGGTTTAAAAAAAAATAGCCATTTCCTAATGTCACTGATTAGGATGCTAATGAAGATGCAATATGTCATACTGACTCAAATTAAGTGACACATTGTTGATACAATCTGTTCCAAAGATCTATTGAGATTCCCTAAGGTCATTTGAGAACAACAGGTGCAGTTATAGCATCTGGAAGAGAGAAAATTGCTGGTATAGACCGATACTATTATTTGTCATTTTCAATGATAAAGTCATTTGATTAAGAGGTTTAACTAAATTTATATAAACCAATTACATCCCAGAAACAACTGTAGTTAGTAAAAAACAGAATCACGTCCTAATAGATATGGGGCCACATTATAAGTGGCGCACTTTCGCTTGAGCGTTATCCACGCCAGGAGTAAAGCTTTTGCGTGTGTGGGTTAGCGTGCATATCACAAATAAATAAAACTATTGCTCATGAGGGGAAACCAATGTGTGCTAATTAAAGGACTTCTGATTTTGTGATCGTGCTAACCTATTCTCCTCATAGGCTTTAATTGAGAGCCCAGAAGAAAAAAATCTAACACTTCTTGCTTGTGCGCTAAACCCTCAGGAGTTATTAATATTTCACATGCCAATGTTCTTCCCATACTGGAAAATATTATTTTTATTTTAAATAAATATTTCTGTATGTATTTGTTTATATCCATAGCTGTATATCTATTAATAGAGGTATATAGATATAAATATATATTTTACATTAACATTATCAGATATATAGTACATATATAGAAATATATATTTAATAATAAACCTACATTTTTTCTATGTGAAGAACATTAGAATGTAAAATATGTGTAACATGCTTCGGGTTGCATGCTTTAAGTCTGACGTGGTGTTGAGTTAGCGCACATAAAGAATTGGTGTACTCCTGTCAGGTTCACGCACATAAACCCGACAGGAGTACACAAATTTTTTAAGTGCGCTAACCCCACATGAGTTATATTAAGGTGTGTTATGTATTTATGAAATATTAATAATTAATGTAAATAATTATTATAGCTGTACTAACATTCTTAAAATACAATGGCAAGTGGAAATTTAACTGTGGCGAGTGAAAGTTAGTGAATTTCTACAAATATTATCTAAAGGGTATGCAAAGATATTTAATTCCTCTACAGGGATCCCATTAGTGCTTAGACTATTACTTATGAGAGGGTAAACAGTGACAGAGAGAGATTAGAAAGGAAAAGTTTTGTGGAGAGAGGAGTACAGTTGGCTTATGGTTGACGTTGTGTCACTGTACTCCTCTATCCCCCATACCTACGGCTTGAGAGCAGTTGAGTTTTTTTGGACTTATACAAGGATTTGTCCACAGAAATGAAGGAACTAGTGGTACGAGCGGTAAAGTTCCTACTTGAACATAACTTTTTTATGTTCCAGGGGTGTTTCTATCTCCAGAGGTGTGGGACCGCTCTGGAGATAGAAACACCCCCCTCCTACGCCAACCTCTTTATGGGGCGGCGGGAGAGGTCCCACATCTATGGAGATGGTGGCGCCCCGCAAACCACTCATGTAATCAGGTACATTCGTTATATAGACGACTTGCTCATAGTATGGTATACCGGCCTAACTGGGGCTGAAGAGTTTGTAAGAGCCTGAATACGAATGAGGTGGGAATTAAATTCACCTATGAATGCAATAGAGATGTGATTTCTTTTCTGGACATTTCAAGGTTTGCCATCAGAGTGTCGGGTTTTGTCTTCTCTCTTCTGGAAACCAATTGCTGGTAATAGCCTCCTGCATGCTAATAGTAGCCATCCCAGGCATGTATTCAAAGGCATTGCTAAAGGGCAATTTATGAGGGTCCGCCGGAACTGTACCTTAGAAAGCACGTTTCTGGATGAGAGCAGACAACTCAGTAAGAGGTTAAGAGACAGGGGTTATCCAAAGACCACAGTGAAGAAAGCTCTGCACGAGGTCACAAGAATGGAGGGGAATTCTCTGTTAAACAATGCCCCTGATAAGAATAAAAATAGCAAGAGATCGGTTAACTTTATGCATCAGAAAAAAACCTAAATTCATTACTTCTTTTTCGAACCAGTACGACCAGATTTGCAAGATTATTAACAAGAACATACCTATCCTCATAGGGGATAAAACATTGAGATGAACCATAGAATGAGGGTGTATTTGTGTCACCAAGAGAAATGTCACATTAGGTAACATGTTATCTCCTAGCATGTTGAAAGAATCTGACTCAAGAAGTTCATGGTTACAACATAATGGAACTTTTAAATATGGGAGACGTACTTTTAACTCTTGTGACTTTGTGAAGGTTGGGAAGACCTTTCCCTCATTCTCTTCAGGGGAAACATTTGACACTAAGGGTTGTGTAAACTTTAAATCTACATTTGTTATCTATGTTGTTGAGTGCACAAAATGCTCCAAGAGTTATGTAGGTAGAACTACGAGAGAGGTAGGCACCCGTATCAGGGAACATCTATCCTACATATCTGGAGAGAGACCATGCTCGACCTTATCCAGAAATTTTCTGGAAGTGCATTCTCAAGATGTTAGCAGTTTAAAGTGGAGAGCGATTGAGCAAATCAGGAGACCCATTAGAGGGGGAGATAAGTTTTCATTACTCTGCAGACAGGAGGTGTACTGGATATTCAGACACAATTGTCTAATTCCAACTGGTTTCAATTCAGAGTTTGATGTTATTAATTATTGGCAATGGTGAGTCTGGATGTCCAGTGGACTATATTTTGCTATGGGCCTTTATGACCCCCCCTCTTTTACCCTCTATTGAGTACCCCCCCCCCCCTTTTTTGGCTAGTTAGATCAGGTTATCTAATTATGTACTAATCATCATACCTGTGGCCCCATTTGTACCAAAGGGATGTATAAAATAGTTATTATTACAGATAAATTAGGTTAAAACTAATGGGATGATGTCTTCACCCTTTAAACACCCTATCAACTGGGGTGTTAAATGTATACACACTTTTAGCCCCTTTACATATATATATATATATATATATATATATATATATATATATATATATATATTTATTTAAATATTTTTTATTATTTAAATAATCTATTTAATAACATTGTCTGCACCTATTGATATAATTTAGATGCAGCAACTCTGAGTATGTACTTGGAATTACGAGTTAATTTCTACGCTTAGAGTGTATATATATATATATATTTATATATGTATTTTAACTAATGACTGTGATTTTGCTTATCTGGGTTGTATTAGACTAGTTAAGTTTGTATTATCTTGCATCCCTGATACGTATATTCATAATGTTGTCCTTATTGCTTCAGTTAGTCCAACTAATTCTATAAAAATGTATATTACTTTAATGATTTCTCCATCTTTTATAGGCAATTGCTTTTAATCCAATCCAATTGTTTTATACAGTTTAAATAGGTGTTCACAACTGTCACTTATTGTGTCTATGATTACAGTCTATGTGACCGAAACCGGTCAGACCAATTTTCAATGTGGTTTGCGATGCGGCATAGGGGTGCATGATAGTTTACTTTTCTCTTAAAGGGACATTAAACACTTTGAGATAGTAATATAAAATGATCAATTGTATATATAAAAAAGCTCTACAATATACTTTCATTATTTATTTTGTTCCCTTTTCCTGTAATTCCATTCTGAAATTGTGAGCTTTTCTGTTCCTGTTAGAAATGGAAGTACATAACACTTATATGCCACACAGCCATTGGCTGCACACTCTAGTAACCTATTTATAACTCTCCCTAATTGGCCACAGCAGAAAAGGTAACCTAAGTTACAACATGGCTGCTCCCATTGTTTTATAGACACTTAGGGGCCAAATTATCAAGCTCCAAATAGAGCTTAATGCCCCTGTTTCCCCGTGAGCCTTCAGGGGAAACAGGGGCATATGCTTTCAGCATTTATCGATGTGCGGCGGACATGATAAGCTACATCGTATCATGTCCGCTCGCAGTTTCATAAATCGGCCCCTAAAACTTTACACTTATTTTGTCAATATTTAAACAGCTAATGAAACTAAAAACAGCTGCATGTTATTCACAGACTAATCTTTTCTTTGAATGCATCATTCTATTTAGCATTTATTAATGTCCCTTTAAGTGGTATATCTAAAATTTGAAATCCTATTCTTTTCTGTTGGTATGCTTGTATGAATGTTTGGAGATTTTGTAAGACAATAGTTGTTTAAGAATCGGACACTGGTGTCTTTTACTCATATTTATTTATATTTGCATGCATTTGCTTTATATACCCTATATGTGTTTTTATTTTAGATGAAATGTATAACCTAACATTTATTGTGTGACGCTTTCTTATGGAGATAGTTCTATATAGGACTTTTTAAAGTAGAAATCCAAACCTTCATATTGTTTTGCGCTACCTTACATTTTGGTAATTATAGGTCCTCTTTATATGCCGCACACTGAATTTTGAATGTGAGGTACCACTTTTATATAGGGTTACCCCTGCATTCCTATTAGCTGATTCGCATGTTCAAATTAAAATCAGCCAATAGAATGAATGCTACACATGTATGCACATATATACATATGTATACATACTTTGGAACCATTTCTACTCAAATAACTGAAAACATGAAAAATCATTTTTATTCAATCTTAATATTTAATGTGTTTTACTGTGCATGTACTGTAAATATTTTACATTTCAATGTTCTTCACATAGGGGAAAATGTTCTATGTATTTTTAAGTATATATTCCTAAATATACCTGTATATATTTATATATATTCATTTCATTTAAAAAATAATTTGATATATATATATATATATATATATATATATATATATACATACAAATCCCCATATCTAGAATTCAAAAATCAAACGTATTCTGAAATCCAAAGTTTTTAATTAAAAAAAAATAATAAAAAATATATAAACAGCAAACAAACCAGGATTTCTTCAAAGTGAGTCAAGATAAGATAAGATAATAAACTTGACTCACTTTGAAGAAATCCTGGTTTGCTTGCTGTTTTTGTGAAGCTATAATATTTATACAGAACATCCGAGTGGTTGGCTTTTGGAGGGCAGATTTACATCGAGCAAGATTGGATATATATATATATATATATATATATATATATATATATATATATTAAGAATGTTTGTACCAGCTGACCGTAGGATATTAAGGCTATGGACAAGGACCCACAGTATGTAGTATAAATGTGGGTCCCAAGGTGCACGGAGGTTTAGAGAATAATATAAAACTACACAGAGGTCCACAAGTAAACCTTATCCAGCAACCCCATATGAAGCCTATAAATTAAATAGATATAGGAACCGTCACCCCCCAAAAATAAACACTACTACGGATACTGGTAAATATTGTATATTTAATTAATTTGTGATCATGTGCAAAAAAGAAAATAAACAAAAAGAAAAAACAACCACTCATTGATTGGTCATATAAAGTTAAGCATATGCAATTCATTAATTACCCAAGAAACAGGAGTACCCAGAATAATATTAAATGAGTATTAATTATTAAATCCGGCAAATAGACAGAAAGATCTTCACATATGAGAAATTCACCAAAGCAAGTCTCCACATAGAGTATTCTTGTAGTTAAACTGTCTCATGCAAATATACGGCAGCTGCATACAATTATACAGCAACTAGGTATCCCCAAATTCATTCCTTCACTCCCTATGTGGCCAGATAATGTATATCTCAGCAGTTTAACAAATGACCATTGTGGGGGGCTACAATATCATTCATATCTCATCCAGAGTTTCGTCCCATACCTTTACTCATAACCATAAAGAAAGTTGAACCATGTCAAACAGGGACAGATATACAGATCAATCCGGTACAACAGGAGAGAAGTTGCACAGCACTATTCACATTCAGCGTCTGCTTTGTATTACCTGTTTTGTGAGATTACTTTGTTCACCCCCTAGGCCATAAGATTCCGCTTACCTTTCATAGGCATATAATTAAGCTGTCCACGGCTTACATAGGGAGACTTACAGGGGTTTCCTGGATGTAAATGGAAGTTATAACGCTGTTATTCCAGACAGCGTGGAAATCGGCAAACAGCCGATACAGACTCTGCTACACGTGTTTCACCCTACTTCACTTGGGGTTTCCTCAGGCACAATCAATCGATAGCTATTGCATAGATTCAGACCTCTATATTGTGTCTCCCACAGGTGAATTGATCGTTGATTACTTTGTTGCACATCAAAACAGAAAAGTGTTTATTATTATTCCTAGACATTTTGTTACAAGTTTATAAATTTCTTATAACAAGATCAGTGGCTGCACATCGTTCTAATAGTATATTACCATTTCAAAAAACTAAAGCAAAAGTTTGATCCTAAATTAAATAACATCGTAACCATTTTATATAATATTGATATATCATCATACCTATCAATAACATGCCATATTTACTTGCAAATTATACATTTTTATAAATTTGGTTAGGATGTATTTTTCTGCTAAACTTACATAAATAGAGGGGGTATACACATATGGAAATTATCCATAGACATTTCTAACCTAGATTGTACAAAGTCAACCTATCAGTAAATAAGAAAGGGTGCATAGTTTAGTTCTTCATTTAACCCCTTAGGTTGGAGTGAATTGAGATTATAAATCCACTTACATTCAGATTTCAGAAGCAAATTATCCCAATCACCTTTCTTTCTGTGATATCTATGTTTTCTCCCTTCCCTTCTTCTCTTTTTTTTTGCCTTGTATCCTCCTGCTGCCTAAAAAGTTCCCCCTTCTTGTACCTCTATTTCTCCTTGGTGATCTGTTCATATCAGTTTCTGAATTAGATCTCTCTGACTCAGATGTTCCTGATTTTTGACCTGCGTAATCATATACTACCCCTTCCTTATAGTCCAACAAATCCCTCAAAAATGTCCTTCTCTTTCTTGATTTAATTTCATCCTGTAATTTCCTTAATTCTAATCTAATCTCTCTTCACTCAGTTTATTATGTTGTTCATTAGCTTGCCATTTATTGACATTTTCCTTAGATACTACTACTTTTTTATTGATAATGTCTTCTTTTAATGAGCATTCTGTAAGACATTTTTTCCCATTCTTCTTTAAATTCTGTAATGGTTGGTTGATTAAGATTAATCCCTGGTTTCTTTCTTAATCTTAATCCTTTTTGGATCATATCATTCTCTATATATCTTTTCAAACTACTAATCTCTCATTTAATTTTTAGTTGCTTAATGAGATTATTTTTATGTGTTTTATAGTCCTGAGAAATGCTTTTCCCTACCACAGTGGTAATATCCTTAGGACCTTCTAAAGCAAAAGTTTCAGCTAAATCATATTCCCATTCAGTGTCATCAATTAATGGCATACTAAAGTCACTGATTTAGTGAGTTTAAGGGAAACTGACGGTTCCTAAAATTGACACCCAAACAGCCGCAAGGTACCAGAAAGGGAATTAACGCCCAGAAAAGACTTTTAAATTAAGGATAGTGGGGGTAGCGAGACATTTCTATGAAACTCATCAGAGCAATGTATTAGATCTGAAATGTATGGGCCTTGAGCTTATAGACATCACAAAAAGAGGGGGTGATTGGGATAATTTGCTTCTGAAATCTAAATGTAAGTGGATTTATAATCTCAATTCACTCCAACCTAAGGGGTTAACTGAAGAACTAAACTATGCACCCTTTCTTATTTACTGATAGGTTGACTTTGTACAATCTAGGTTAGAAATGTCTATGGATAATTTCCATATGTTTATACCCCCTCTATTTATGTAAGTTTAGCAGAAAAATACATCCTAACCAAATTTATAAAAATTTGCAAGTAAATATGGCATGTTATTGATAGGTATGATGATATATCAATATTATATAAAATGGTTACGATGTTATTTAATTTAGGATCGAACTTTAGCTTTAGTTTTTTGAAATGGTAATATACTATTAGAACTCGAAGTGCAGCCACTGATCAGGTTATAAGAAATATACTGGTTATAAGAAATTTATAAACTTGTAACAAATGTCTAGGAATAATAATAAACACTTTTCTGTTTTGAATGTGCAACAAAGTAATCAAGATCAATTCACCTGTGGGAGACACAATATAGAGGTCTGAATCTATGCAATAGCTATCGATTGATTGTGACTGAGGAAACCCCAAGTGAAGTAGGGTGAAACACGTGTAGCAGAGTCTGTATCGGCTGTTTGCCAATTTCCACGCTGTCTGGAATAACAGCATTCTAACTTCAATTACATCCAGGAAACCCCTGTAAAGTCTCCCTATGTAAGCCGTGGACAGCTTTATTATATGCCTATGAAAGGTAAGTGGAATGTTATGGCCTAGGGGGTTAACAAAGTAATCTCACAAGAAAATGGTTAACTACGGAGCAGACGCTGAATGTGAATAGCGCTGTGCAACTTCTCTCCTGTTGTTCCGGATTGATCTGTATATCTGTCCCGTTTGGCATGGTTCAACTTTCTTTATGGTTATGAGTAAAGGTATGGGATGAAACTCTGGATGAGATATGAATGATATTGTAGCCCCCCACAATGGTCATTTGTTAAACTGCTGAGATATACATTATCTGGCCACATAGGGAGCGAAGGAATGAATTTGGGGATACCTAGTTGCTGTATAATTGTATGCAGCTGCCGTATATTTGCATGAGACAGTTTAACTACAAGAATACTCTATGTTGAGACTTGCTTTGGTGAATTTCTCATATGTGAAGATCTTTCTGTCAATTTGCCGACTTTAATAATTAATACTCATTTAATATTATTCTGGGTACCCCTGTTTCTTGGGTAATTAATGAATTGCATATGCTTAACTTTATATGACCAATCAATGTGTGGTTGTTTTTCTTTTTGTTTATTATCTTTTTTTGCACATGATCACAAATTAATTAAATATACAATATTTACCAGTATCCCTAGTAGTGTTTATTTCTGGGGGTGACGTTTCCTATATCTATTTAATTTATAGGCTTCATATGGGGTTGCTGGATAAGGTTTAGTTGTGGACCTCTGTGTAGTTTTATATATATATAGTAGAACAGCAAAGGAGTGCACTCTCACTTAAGTCCAACTACCAGGGTGCTAGTGAAGTGTAATAAACAAATGAACAAATGAGGAAGGGGATACATTATCCCCGAAACGTTACTACACGGTCACAGTAAAAAATTTGGCTTTTGAAAAATCCAGTGAGTGCAAGTTTTTTGTTAATTTATATATATATTATTTTTATTGCATAGTTTAGTTTTCAGTAGTATACAATACCAACATAAGCGAAGTACATAAGAGTTTACGATTTATGAAAATAAATAAAAAGGAAGAGAATGACAAATATACAATGTCAATGGAGACACAGCTTACCAAAGACATTGGGGGGTAGTTATCAAGCCGTCAACCTCAAATACGCTGGAATTCCGCAGCGTATTTGTGGCGAGGCTGATACGCCTTAGTTATCAAAGGCTCGAGACCGGCAAAAGTAGAATTTTGTGACGTAAGCATCGATCCGCCAGACTCCATCCGACACAGATCGATTCTTACGTCATTCCAGATGTTCCGAACACAAGTGCGGCACATTCTCACTACTTTTGCTAGTTATCAAAAAACTAGCAGGTACGCTCGGCACTTTTACGGCCCAGCGTACCTGGTTTTCAATCCGCCACCCCTGGAGGCGGGGGATCCCATAGGAATCAATGGGAGTCTGAACATAGCGAAAGTACAAGTTCGCTGCTGACAGACATCCCATTGATTCCTATGGGAGCTGTCTACACCTAACACCCTAACATGTACCCCGAGTCTAAACACCCTTAATCTGTCCCCCTACACCGCCGCAACTAAATAAAGTTATTACCCCCTAAACCGCCGCTCCCGGAGCCCACCGCAAGCTACTCTATACATATTAACCCCTAAACCGCCGCTCCCGGAGCCCACCGCAACTATAATAAATGTATTAACCTCTAAACCGCTGCTCCCTGAACCCGCCGCAACCTATATTAAATGTATTAACCCCTATCCTGCCCCCCCCTACACCGTCGCCACCTATAATAAATTTATTAACCCCTAATCTGCCCCCCCTACACCGTCGCCACCTATAATAAATTTATTAACCCCTAATCTGCCCCCCCTACACCGTCGCCACCTATAATAAATTTATTAACCCCTATCCTGTCCCCCACTACGCCGCCGCCACTGTAAAAAAATTATTAACCCCTAAACCTAAGTCTAACCCTAACCCTAACGCCCCCTAACTTAAATATTAATTAAATAAATCTAAATAAATTAACTCTTATTAACTAAATGAATCCTATTTAAAACTAAATACTTACCTTTAAAATAAACCCTAATATAGCTACAATATAAATAATAATTATATTCTAGCTATCTTAGGATTTATTTTTATTTTACAGGTAACTTTCAATTTATTTTAACCATGTACAAAAACTATTTAATAGCTTACCTAGCTAAAATAAAGAGAAATGTACCTGTGAAATAAATCCTAACCTAAGTTACAATTAAACCTAATACTACACTATACTTTAATAAATTATTCCTATTTAAAAATAAATACTTACCTGTAAAATAAACCCTAAGATAGCTACAATATAATTAATAATTATATTATAGCTATTTTAGGATTTATATTTATTTTACAGGTAACTTTGTATTTATTTTAGCTAGTTAGAATAGTTATTAAATAGTTATTAACTATTTAATAACTACCTAGCTAAAAGAAATACAAATTACCTGTAAAATAAATCCTAACCTAAGTTACAATTAAACCTAATACTACACTATCATTAAATTAACTAAATAAACTACCTACAAATAACTACAATTAAATACAATTACATAAACTAACTAAAGTACAAAAAATAAAAAAAGCTAAGTTACAAAAAATAAAAAAATAAGTTACAAACATGTTAAAAATATTACAACAATTTTAAGCTACTTACACCTAATCTAAGCCCCCTAATAAAATAACAAACCCCCAAAATAAAAAAATGCCCTACCCTATTCTAAATTAAATAAATTTCAAAGCTCTTTTACCTTACCAGCCCTTAAAAGGGCCATTTGTGGGGGCATGCCCCAAAGAAAACAGCTCTTTTGCCTGTAAAAGAAAAATACAACCCCCCCCAACATTAAAACCCACCACCCACATACCCCTAATCTAACCCAAACCCCCCTTACAAAAACCTAACACTAATCCCCTGAAGATCATCCTACCTTGAGTCGTCTTCACTCAGCCGAGCCACCGATGGAACTGAAGAGGACATCCGGAGCGGAAGAAGTTAATCCTCCAAGCGGCGCTGAAGAAATCTTCCATCCGATGAAGTCATCATCCAGGCGGCGCTGAAGAAGTCTTCGATCCGGCCGATGTCATCTTCAAAGAGGCGCTGAAGAGGTCTTCTATCCGGGCGAAGTCATCTTCCAAGCCGGGTCTTGAATCTTCCTTCCGCCGACGCGGAACCACCTTCTTCACCGACGGACTACGACGAATGACGGCTCCTTTAAGGGACGTCATCCAAGATGGCGTCCCCTCAATTCCGATTGGCTGATAGGATTCTATCAGCCAATCGGAATTAAGGTAGGAAAAATCTGATTGGCTGATGGAATCAGCCAATAGAATGCAAGCTCAATCTGATTGGCTGATTGGATCAGCCAATCGGATTGAACTTGAATCTGATTGGCTGATTCCATCAGCCAATCAGATTTTCCTACCTTAATTCCGATTGGCTGATATAATCCTATCAGCCAATCGGAATTGAGGGGACGCCATCTTGGATGACGTCCCTTAAAGGAGCCGTCATTCTTCGTAGTCCGTCGGTGAAGAAGGTGGTTCCGCGTCGGCGGAAGGAAGATTCAAGACCCGGCTTGGAAGATGACTTCGCCCGGATAGAAGACCTCTTCAGCGCCTCTTTGAAGATGACATCGGCCGGATCGAAGACTTTTCTTCAGCGCCGCCTGGATGATGACTTCATCGGATGGAAGATTTCTTCAGCGCCGCTTGGAGGATTAACTTCTTCCACTCCGGATGTCCTCTTCAGTTCCATCGGTGGCTCGGCTGAGTGAAGACGACTCTAGGTAGGATGATCTTCAGGGGATTAGTGTTAGGTTTTTGTAAGGGGGGTTTGGGTTAGATTAGGGGTATGTGGGTGGTGGGTTTTAATGTTGGGGGGGGGTTGTATTTTTCTTTTACAGGCAAAAGAGCTGTTTTCTTTGGGGCATGCCCCCACAAATGGCCCTTTTAAGGGCTGGTAAGGTAAAAGAGCTTTGAAATTTATTTAATTTAGAATAGGGTAGGGCATTTTTTTATTTTGGGGGGTTTGTTATTTTATTAGGGGGCTTAGATTAGGTGTAAGTAGCTTAAAATTGTTGTAATATTTTTAACATGTTTGTAACTTATTTTTTAATTTTTTGTAACTTAGCTTTTTTTATTTTTTGTACTTTAGTTAGTTTATGTAATTGTATTTAATTGTAGTTATTTGTAGGTAGTTTATTTAGTTAATTTAATGATAGTGTAGTATTAGGTTTAATTGTAACTTAGGTTAGGATTTATTTTACAGGTAATTTTGTATTTCTTTTAGCTAGGTAGTTATTAAATAGTTAATAACTATTTAATAACTATTCTAACTAGCTAAAATAAATACAAAGTTACCTGTAAAATAAATATAAATCCTAAGATAGCTATAATATAATTATTATTTATATTGTAGCTATATTAGGGTTTATTTTAAAGGTAAGTATTTAGTTTTAAATAGGATTCATTTAGTTAATAAGAGTTAATTTATTTAGATTTATTTAATTAATATTAGGGGGCGTTAGGGTTAGGGTTAGACTTAGGTTTAGGGGTTAATAATTTTATTACAGTGGCGGCGGCGTAGTGGGGGGGCAGGATAGGGGTTAATAAATTTATTATAGGTGGCGACGGTGTAGGGGGGGCAGATTAGGGGTTAATAAATTTATTATAGGTGGCGACGGTGTAGGGGGGGCAGGATAGGGGTTAATAGGTTTAATATAGGTTGCGGCGGGTTCATGGAGCGGCGGTTTAGGGGTTAAACTATTTATTTAGTTGCGGAGAGGTGCGGGATCAGCAGGATAGGGGTTAATAATTTTATAATAGAGGGCGACGGTGTAGGGGGGGCAGGATAGGGGTTACTAGGTATAATGTAGGTGGCAGCGGTGTCCGGGAGCGGCGGTTTAGGGGTTAATACATTTATAAGAGTTGCGGCAGGGTCTAGGAGCGGCGGTTTAGGGGTTAATACATTTATAAGAGTTGCGGCGGGGTCTAGGAGCGGCGGTTTAGGGGTTAGTAACTTTATTTAGTTGCGGGGAGCTCTGGGGGCGCCGGTATAGGGATAGAACAGTGTAGTTTAGTGTGAGTGCTTAGTGACAGGCTAGCAATAAAGCTGGGAAAAAGCCGAAGGGCAGCGAGATCGGATGAGTGATAACTGTCACAGTCCGCTGCTCATCGCCCCGCGGCTTTTTGACAGCTTTATTTGATAACTTAGGCGTATTTTTTAAGGTCCGCGGCGGCGAAGGTAGGCGAGCTTAGGCGGGCGTATTGGGCCGGCGAAGTCAGAAAAGTAGACGGCTTGATAACTACCCCCCATGGTGTCATCACTCCTGTATTGCGTATTAATACACAAAAAGCAAAGCGTATTATTTATTATGGCCTAGATTTGGAGTTCGGCGGTAAAAGGGCTGTTAACGCTCCGCGGGTTTTTTTCTGGCCGCACCATAAATTTAACTCTGGTATCGAGAGTTCAAACAAATGCTGCGTTAGGCTCCAAAAAAGGAGCGTATAGCATATTTACCGCAAATGCAACTCTCGATACCAGAGTTGCTTACGGACGCGGCCGGCATCAAAAACGTGCTCGTGCACGATTCTCCCATAGGAAACAATGGGGCAGTTTGAGCTGAAAAAAAAACCTAACACCTGCAAAAAAGCAGCGTTCAGCTCTTAACGCAGCCCCATTGTTTCCTATGGGGAAACACTTCCTACGTCTGCACCTAACACTCTAACATGTACCCCGAGTCTAAACACCCCTAACCTTACACTTATTAACCCCTAATCTGCCGCCCCCGCTATCGCTGACCCCTGCATTACACTTTTAACCCCTAATCTGCCGCTCCGTAAACCGCCGCCACCTACGTTATCCCTATGTACCCCTAATCTGCTGCCCTAACATCGCCGACCCCTATGTTATATTTATTAACCCCTAATCTGCCCCCCACAACGTCGCCGACACCTGCCTACACTTATTAACCCCTAATCTGCCGAGCGGACCGCACCGCTATTCTAATAAATGTATTAACCCCTAAAGCTAAGTCTAACCCTAACACTAACACCCCCCTAAGTTAAATATAATTTTTATCTAACGAAATAAATTAACTCTTATTAAATAAATGATTCCTATTTAAAGCTAAATACTTACCTGTAAAATAAATCCTAATATAGCTACAATATAAATTATAATTATATTATAGCTATTTTAGGATTAATATTTATTTTACAGGCAACTTTGTAATTATTTTAACCAGGTACAATAGCTATTAAATAGTTAAGAACTATTTAATAGTTACCTAGTTAAAATAATAACAAATTTACCTGTAAAATAAATCCTAACCTAAGATATAATTAAACCTAACACTACCCTATCAATAAAATAATTAAATAAACTACCTACAATTACCTACAATTAACCTAACACTACACTATCAATAAATTAATTAAACACAATTGCTACAAATAAATACAATTAAATAAACTATCTAAAGTACAAAAAATAAAAAAGAACTAAGTTACAGAAAATAATAAAATATTTACAAACATAAGAAAAATATTACAACAATTTTAAACTAATTACACCTACTCTAAGCCCCCTAATAAAATAACAAAGCCCCCCAAAATAAAAAATTCCCTACCCTATTCTAAAATACAAATATTACAAGCTCTTTTACCTTACCAGCCCTGAACAGGGCCCTTTGCGGGGCATGCCCCAAGAATTTCAGCTCTTTTGCCTGTAAAAAAAAACATACTATACCCCCCCCCCCAACATTACAACCCACCACCCACATACCCCTAATCTAACCCAAACCCCCCTTAAATAAACCTAACACTACCCCCTGATGATCTTCCTACCTTGTCTTCACCATGCCAGGTTCACCGATCCGTCCTGGCTCCAAGATCTTCATCCAACCCAAGCGGGGGGCTAGACATCCACTGAAGAAGTCCAGAAGAGGGTCCAAAGTCTTCCTCCTATCCGGCAAGAAGAGGACATCCGGACCGGCAAACATCTTCTCCAAGCGGCATCTTCTATCTTCTTCCATCCGATGACGACCGGCTCCATCTTGAAGACCTCCAGCGCGGATCCATCCTCTTCTTCCGACGACTAGACGACGAATGACGGTTCCTTTAAGGGACGTCATCCACGATGGCGTCCCTCGAATTCCGATTGGCTGATAGGATTCTATCAGCCAATCGGAATTAAGGTAGGAATTTTCTGATTGGCTGATGGAATCAGCCAATCAGAATATAGTTCAATCCGATTGGCTGATCCAATCAGCCAATCAGATTGAGCTCGCATTCTATTGGCTGTTCCGATCAGCCAATAGAATGCGAGCTCAATCTGATTGGCTGATTGGATCAGCCAATCGGATTGAACTATATTCTGATTGGCTGATTCCATCAGCCAATCAGAAAATTCCTACCTTAATTCCGATTGGCTGATAGAATCCTATCAGCCAATCGGAATTCGAGGGACGCCATCTTGGATGACGTCCCTTAAAGGAACCGTCATTCGTCGTCTAGTCGTCGGAAGAAGAGGATGGATCCGCGCTGGAGGTCTTCAAGATGGAGCCGGTCGTCATCGGATGGAAGAAGATAGAAGATGCCGCTTGGAGAAGATGTTTGCCGGTCCGGATGTCCTCTTCTTGCCGGATAGGAGGAAGACTTTGGACCCTCTTCTGGACTTCTTCAGTGGATGTCTAGCCCCCGCTTGGGTTGGATGAAGATCTTGGAGCCAGGACGGATCGGTGAACCTGGCATGGTGAAGACAAGGTAGGAAGATCATCAGGGGGGTAGTGTTAGGTTTATTTAAGGGGGGTTTGGGTTAGATTAGGGGTATGTGGGTGGTGGGTTGTAATGTTGGGGGGGGGGGGGTATTGTATGTTTTTTTTTACAGGCAAAAGAGCTGAAATTCTTGGGGCATGCCCCGCAAAGGGCCCTGTTCAGGGCTGGTAAGGTAAAAGAGCTTGTAATATTTGTATTTTAGAATAGGGTAGGGAATTTTTTATTTTGGGGGGCTTTGTTATTTTATTAGGGGGCTTAGAGTAGGTGTAATTAGTTTAAAATTGTTGTAATATTTTTCTTATGTTTGTAAATATTTTATTATTTTCTGTAACTTAGTTCTTTTTTATTTTTTGTACTTTAGATAGTTTATTTAATTGTATTTATTTGTAGCAATTGTGTTTAATTAATTTATTGATAGTGTAGTGTTAGGTTAATTGTAGGTAATTGTAGGTAGTTTATTTAATTATTTTATTGATAGGGTAGTGTTAGGTTTAATTATATCTTAGGTTAGGATTTATTTTACAGGTAAATTTGTAATTATTTTAACTAGGTAACTATTAAATAGTTCTTAACTATTTAATAGCTATTGTACCTGGTTAAAATAATTACAAAGTTGCCTGTAAAATAAATATTAATCCTAAAATAGCTATAATATAATTATAATTTATATTGTAGCTATATTAGGATGTATTTTACAGGTAAGTATTTAGCTTTAAATAGGAATTATTTATTTAATAAGAGTTAATTTATTTCGTTAGATAAAAATTATATTTAACTTAGGGGGGTGTTAGTGTTAGGGTTAGACTTAGCTTTAGGGGTAATACATTTATTAGAATAGCGGTGAGCTCCGGTCGGCAGATTAGGGGTTAATAATTGAAGGTAGGTGTCGGCGATGTTAGGGAGGGCAGATTAGGGGTTAATACTATTTATGATAGGGTTAGTGAGGCGGATTAGGGGTTAATAACTTTATTATAGTAGCGCTCAGGTCCGCTCGGCAGATTAGGGGTTAATAAGTGTAGGTAGGTGTCGGCGACGTTGAGGGGGGCAGATTAGGGGTTAATAAATATAACATAGGGGTCGGCGATGTTAGGGGTAGCAGATTAGGGGTACATAGGGATAACGTAGGTGGCGGCGATTTGCGGTCGGAAGATTAGGGGTTAATTATTTTAAGTAGCTTGCGGCGACGTTGTGGGGGGCAAGTTAGGGGTTAATAGATATAATACAGGGGTCGGCGGTGTTAGGGGCAGCAGATTAGGGGTACATAAGTATAACGTAGGTGGCGGTCGGCAGATTAGGGGTTAAAAATTTTAATCGAGTGGCGGCGATGTGGGGGGACCCGGTTTAGGGGTACATAGGTAGTTTATGGGTGTTAGTGTACTTTAGGGTACAGTAGTTAAGAGCTTTATAAACCGGCGTTAGCCAGAAAGCTCTTAACTCCTGCTATTTCAGGCGGCTGGAATCTTGTCGTTAGAGCTCTAACGCTCACTGCAGAAACGACTCTAAATACCGGCGTTAGGAAGATCCCATTGAAAAGATAGGCTACGCAAATGGCGTAGGGGGATCTGCGGTATGGAAAAGTCGCGGCTGTAAAGTGAGCGTTAGACCCTTTAATCACTGACTCCAAATACCAGCGGGCGGCCAAAACCAGCGTTAGGAGCCTCTAACGCTGGTTTTGACGGCTACCGCCGAACTCTAAATCTAGGCCTCAATCTGGCCAAGGTACGTAGGACAAGAAGTGTGTAAGGGTGAAAGAAAGAAAAAGAAAGAAAGAAAGAAAGAAAGAAAGAAAGAAAGAAAGAAAGAAAGAAAGAAAGAAAGAAAGAAGAAAGAAAGAAAGAAAGAAAGAAAGAAAGAAAGAAGAAAGAAAGAAAGAAAGAAAGGGGGGGGATAAATGAGAGGGGAAGAAGAACTCTCCCTTTCCCCAGAGGTCGGGTCCACATCAAGTTAAGCACTTAGGTAAGAGAAGGTACAGTTATCACATCTAATGCATCCCAGGATTCCCATTTGTGATTAATATATTGTTTTTAAATAAAATTATCAAAAATGTGTTTATGTTCTTGTAAGTCACAGTCTTCTCTGCATGAATTGGTTTTTGTGTTCTAAAATTCAAATGCTAATCTATATTTATTTAAAAAAACAAATACCTTTCTCATTACATTACTATATGTGTATTTATGTGTTTATCTTTATGATGGCACTATGTATACAAAAGTATTACAAATTATATAAAACTACCTTTAAATTGCATTTATATTCTGTTTTATGACATGTAAATATTACCTAAATGACATAAGATATTGCTGTTTACACTTGGTTCAATCTCTTCTCCAAACTGTCCCATTTTACACATGCAGATATTCCAAAATCCAAACTATTCCAAAATCCAAACCTTTTTCCGGTCCCAAGTAGTTTGGATAAAGGGTATCCTACCTTAAAGAATTATTTTTTTAAAATAAATAGAAAATTTTCTTCAATGTTAAGAACATTGGAATGTAAAATATTCATAACCGGGGGGGCGGAGCAACCTGCCGACTAGAGCAATCGCATACAAACAGAGCTCTGCAGGAAAAATGGATAAAAAAGTATTTAAAATAATGAAGGAGTCAAGATTTTAGCTAATTGTGGCTTCCAGAGTGAGAGGCAAGGCAACAGGGTTCGCTGGTAAGAGGAGGCTTGTGACCGGCTAACAGAAAACCTCTGTTTCCCTATGCGCTGTTTACCCCCGCATGCAGAGAGAGAGTGGCCATCTTCGGACCCACATGGCGCTTTACACAGGCTATGCAGACAATGAGTGCTGAGGGGAAGCGGAGCTAGGCTACCTAGTGTGTCACAGGGCTTAGTTCTGGGACGTTGTGAATAGTGTACTTTGCTCCCTCATATGCGGTGACACTAGAGACCTGCCGTTAGCATTATTCTCTTTGCAAATGGAGATCTACATAGCCATGCAGAATCTCTTAAGGGAGCAGGAACTAAAGATGGCCGCCAGATGCGATCGGCTCCAAGCTCTTATGGAGTCTGTGACTAAAAACAACAAAAAAGCTGCTCCTGAGAATTGCCTATATGCAGAAGCTGCCACTGGGGAGCTGTCACAACATAAATTAGAGATGGTCGAGCGGTCCTGCACCACGGGAGCCTTGGTTTCTCCACTACTACAAAAATACATAGATCTGGAGTCCCTGAACCTGCCCGAGGCACGGACTGGTCAGTTAGTCATACCCGATCAGAATGGAACAGGAGTAATCCCGCATAGCTCCAGAGCAAGGTCAGAGACACTTCAAGCTGGTCACATAGACAGTGTTCCATCTCTTCATATGCTAACTGCCCCTGGATTTGGTGCTTCCCTTGCCCGTGAGGATCCGGCAGTGGTGATGCTGTCAGATTACCTAAACATATGGAACCAGCAGATGGACACACCAGGATTGCTTAACCTGCGCAATGTAGACCACTGGATATGGAAGATACCTGTCCCTTTACCTGATTTACAGAGGCTCTGGATAAACAGACAGGGGATTGGATAAGTCTCTGGACTATATCTGGAATATTATGCTACTATCAGCACTAGTTATAAAAAAAAGAAAAAGGAGAAAGGCTGTTTTTTTTTTTGTTTTTTTTTCTTTTTTCCTGCTCTGTACATTGCGGTATGGTGTGAAGGCCTGACAGCCTGATGTATATATTTGCAAATTGTATCTGAGTGAGATCTATGTTAGATGTTATACACCTGAGTGGAATGAGTTCCTATATATATTATACTTCTTGTCATTTCTTACATGATGACTGGAGCCCATACAAGCATAAATCTTAAGTAACAATGTCTCATGGATAGGGAATATGGCTGCCTATATATTTTAACATTACTAGTTATGTAATTAAACCTCTCTATAACCCTATCCACAATACTAGTACTTATATAACTGTGGAATATGCTATCCAGCAAAGTTAGAGTAACTTATTGCTGGACTATCTCCCGCCCCCCCCCCCCCCCACCATTCTTGTGCGGTAGGGACGAATACTTTCTCCTCCGCACTCTCTTCTGGTAGAGTTGAGAAGTCTCTACCCAGTCCGAAGTCCTAAGCCTATGTTTTCCCCCTGCATACATGTGAAAAGGCTCTTCGGGCCCCAATATAGGAAATTCTCCTTTGTTTATTGTATTTTGGTTAATCAAAGAGTTTTGGAACTACAGTTTCATTAATGTTCAAGTTTCTATTAATGTTCAGTATGAATGTCAATCTATCCTTATAGTGGCAACTGTGATCAGTTTTGGTACATCACTGATATCATTTAGTAGAGTAATTTTGATAGCGTTGTTTTGTACTCTATTTGTATGTTTATTTATTTCACTCAAAGTTTGCCTATAATCTATATACAATAACAAGCTAGCATATGACGAGGACTCTTTGAATTTCTATAGATGTCTTCAGATTGATCCTTGCCACTAGATCCCATGAGCGGATCTCTAATATATTGAAGACGCCAGAGTGTTTAAATATTGAGAATCTTTATCCCTGTAAGATTTGTCTTCAGATAAGTACTAATTTCCAGGTCCCATAAGTGGATCTATTTTTCTTTGTTGACACATGTTTGTCCTACTATTAAGTTATAAAATGAGGCTCCATTAGGGTCAATATCGTGCTCCTACTATTGTCTACTGTATTTATGTTTGAATGATGGAACTGATGTCATGCAATTTTGTTTGAGATATTGCCCTACCTACTATGTCTGTACTTTGATGTATTTTATTGCCTCAATAAAAACATTTTTCAAAAAAAAAAAAAAAAAATATTCATAACCATGTTCTGTTTAGTGCAGTTGGTCTAATGTGTGTCGGATTTGCACGCAAGTGATATTTGTACTTTTTCTTTTAAGTTTGCAAACTCAATTGAAGTCCATGTGGAGAAGAAGTTAGCCTGGTTGTGATATCCGAAGTCCTGAAGTTAGGGCGTCAGCTTTCGCTCGCGCGCAAATAATTTCCTTTTAACTTTTAATACAAGCACTAACCCACGCTAGTTATAAATTCACTTCTGATGGTGTTTGTGTGCGAGCAAAAGTGCTAAATAGCGTGCCACTTGTAATCTATTGTTAGGTGTTGTTTTCAGGGGGGGAGGAGTGTCAGTCAGAACTGGGCCTCGGGCACACCATACCAACTGGAAATGAATATATTATTTTAAAAGGATATCCTAGAGAACAGCACTTCAGACCAATTTTACACAGTGTTTGTCAGGAAAAAATACTAGCTAGAAACAATATTTCTATAGTCATAATAAGGAGTGCATCTCGTAGCAAAGCAAGGTTATTTGAGCATCTTATAGAGATAGCGATTTCCAGGCACCTTGCCCAGAACATCTGCAAGGCCAAAACTAGCTCTAACACACTAATAACAAATATGTATTTCTACAGAATGATTGCTATAATACATATTATTCAGACAAGATGGATGCCAAAGACAAAATGGCAGTTAAGAACAAGATGGCGCTTGTCATGCTAACAATAATTCCTAACATCTATCTTACAATGGGCTAGATTATGAGTGGAGCGCTCCCACTCGAGTGTTAACTTCACTACACTGAGGCTTTTTGCGCACATTTGGTTGCGCTCATATTACAAGCTGAAAGTAAAGAGTTTGCACTCAAGCAAAACCTAAAGCACACTAACGATTTATCGCAACCATATTAACTTCTTCTCCTCAGAAAAGTCAATGCAGAGCTCAAACTGAAAAACCTAACACCTATACTCGCACACTAACCCGACAATTTCACATTCTAATGTTCTTCACATACAGAATAATGTTCTTTTTATTGTAAATACATATTTCTATATATATTTAGATGTACCTATGCCTGTACATCTATTCCTATAGATATATACTGTAGGTATAGATATGTATTTTACATGAACAGTATCATATATATATATATTTATATATATATATATATATATTTAATAATAAAAAGTACATTATGTTCTATGTGAAAAAACATAGGAATTTAAAATATGTGTAGCGTGCATCAGGGTCCGCAATTTAGGACCAACGTGTTGTCGGGTTAGTGCACATGAAAAATTGTTATCTTCAATGCATTATTGAAATATTTAATATAAAGTATTTAAAAAAATGAATACAAATCATTTGAAATTATTATACATACTTTGTTGTGGTTGTTAAGGAGAGACAAATACATTGAAAAGTCCCCAAAGATTTTGTGTGATTTTTCTCTATGTCAGTGAGTTTTTGGTCATAAGACTCCAAATAGTGAATGAATTGGAAGTGAACATTCCATGACATTGACCGTGCTTTTGCATGTGCAATGTTTACAGGTTTCCTAAGCTGCCGCTTTACAAAAAATACTATGTTCTCGATAGCTTGGTAATTTCTGCTACTGTTTTACTATACAACTGATTATGAAATTGGCATTTTGTTTAGTCTGCACATGACGCTGACATTTAACAGTGGAGTGCGGCTGTTATCTAAAGCGCAGGAGTGAATGACCTTTTGCATTATGGGTGTTGTAAGTAGCTCTACCGCAACAATAGGCATAGAGCTATTCCATGTTGGACTGACATCAGCAGTTTATAAGGTACTGTGTATTTAACTCCCGGTACAACATTACAATCTTAGGTGTTACGTGGTGAATAACCAGCAATACTTCATTTCAACAAGTGCTTATTGACTTTTGTAATGTTTGTTAATTGAGCATTGATCCAGAGCGTGTCTTTATACTAAGTGCTCAGTGTCAATTATATCAATGCCACATAACTTGTGGATATTATCTGCTTACTGTTAGGATGAGTAGCACCACTTAACATATTAGCAGTGCAGTACATTACCCTTGCCTTGATATTTGTTCCTGTGGACCCCTTTTAAATGCAATCTTGGTTTTATGAATTTGTATATTTTTTTGCATTAGGAATCATTTTTTATATAAGTGGTTAAAGGGACATGATACCCAAATGTTGAAACATTTGAAAGTGATGCAGCATAGCTGTAGAAAGCTGACAAGAAAATATCACCTGAACATCTCTATGTAAAAAAGAAAGATATTTTACCTCAAAAAGTATTCCCACCCCATTGTAAAGGACTTTAAGCAGCAAATCCGTATGTCTGTCCCAGGACCTGCAAGGGAGTGTGCCTCATATACACTCATGTTATTTCCCTATTCAGTTAAGGAAGTTTACTATGAAATCTCATGAGATCACAGTAAAACAGTTCATGACATCAGCACTGCTGATGCTGATTAGCTGCTGTTCATTTCTTCCTTCCTACTTTTTTTTTTTTTTTACCTGCAGCCTGGCAGTAACTTACTCTAGGGAGCTGAGGAAATTTTGAGGTAAAAAATCTTCCTTTTTTACATAGAGATGTGCAGGTGATATTTTCTTCACAGCTTTTTACAGTATTATGTCCCTTTAATTGTGCAGTCAAGTCAAAATTAAACTTTCAGGATTCAGATAGGGCATGCAATTTTGAACTTTCCTAATTACTTTTAGCTTCAAATCTGTTTTGTTCTCTTACGGCTAGATTTAGAGTTGGGCGGTAGCCGTCAAAACCAGCGTTAGAGGCTCCTAACGCTGGTTTTTACCGCCCTCTGGTATTTGGAGTCAGTCAGGAAAGGGTCTAACGCTCACTTTGCAGCCGCAACTTTTCCATACCGCAGATCCCCCTACGCCATTTGCGTATCCTATCTTTTCAATGGGATCTTTCTAACGCCGGTATTTAGAGTCTTGGCTGAAGTGAGCGTTAGAAATCTAACGACAAAACTCCAGCCGCAGAAAAAGTCAGTAGTTAAGAGCTTTCTGGGCTAACGCCGGTTTATAAAGCTCTTAACTACAGTGCTCTAAAGTACACTAACACCCATAAACTACCTATGTACCCCTTAAACCGAGGTCCCCCCACATCGCCGCCACTCTAATTTCATTTTTTAACACCCTAATCTGCCGGTCCGCACGCCGCCGCAAGCTACGTTATACCTTATGTACCCCCTAATCTGCTGCCCCCTAACACCGCCGACCCCTATATTATATTTATTAACCCCTAATCTGCCCCCCTCAACGTCGCCTCCACCTGCCTACACTTTTTAACCCCTAATCTGCCGACCGGACCGCGCCGCAATTATAATAAAGTTATTAACCCCTAATCCGCCTCACTCCCGCCTCAATAACCCTATAATAAATAGTATTAACCCCTAATCTGCCCTCCCTAACATCGCCGACACCTAACTTCAATTATTAACCCCTAATCTGCCGAACCGAATCTCGCCGCTACTCTAATAAATGGATTAACCCCTAAAGCTAAATCTAACCCTAACACTAACACCCCCCTAACTTAAATATAATTTAAATCTAACGAAATAAATTAACTCTTATTAAATAAATTATTCCTATTTAAGCTAAATACTTACCTGTAAAATAAACCCTAATATAGCTACAATATAAATTATAATTATATTATAGCTATTTTAGGATTAATATTTATTTTACAGGCAACTTTGTATTTATTTTAACCAGGTACAATAGCTATTAAATAGTTAAGAACTATTTAATAGCTAAAATAGTTAAAATAATTACAAAATTACCTGTAAAATAAATCCTAACCTAAGTTACAATTAAACTTAACACTACACTATCAATAAATTAATTAAATACAATACCTACAAATAACTACAATTAAATAAACTAACTAAAGTACAAAAAATAAAAAAGAACTAAGTTACAAAAAATAAAAAAATATTTACAAACATTAGAAAAATATTACAACAATTTTAAACTAATTACACCTACTCTAAGCCCCCTAATAAAATAACAAAGACCCCCAAAATAAAAAATGCCCCTACCCTATTCTAAATTAAAAAAGTTCAAAGCTCTTTTACCTTACCAGCCCTGAAAATGGCCATTTGCGGGGCATGCCCCAAATAATTCAGCTCTTTTTGCCTGTAAAAAAAAAACATACAATACCCCCCCCCAACATTACAACCCACCACCCACATACCCCTAATCTAACCCAAACCCCCCTTAAATAAACCTAACACTAAGCCCCTGAAGATCTTCCTACCTTATCTTCACCATGCCAGGTTCACCGATCCCGTCCTCCGAAGTCTTGATCCAAGCCTCTGAAGTCTTCATCCAAGCCCAAGCAGGGGCTGGCGATCCATAATCCGGCTGAAGTCTTCTATCAAGCGTCGGCCTGAAGAGGTCCAGAAGAGGCTCCAAAGTCTTCATTCTATCCGGGATGAAGAGGAGATCCGGACCGGCAACCACCTTGATCCAAGCGGCATCTTCTATCTTCATCCGATGACGAATGGCTCCATCCTTGAAGACCTTCAGCGTGGATCCATCTTCTTCTTCCGACGTCCAACTGAAGAATGAAGGTTCCTTTAAGGGACGTCATCCAAGATGGCGTCCCTCGAATTCCGATTGGCTGATAGGATTCTATCAGCCAATCGGAATTAAGGTAAGAAAATTCTGATTGGCTGATGGAATCAGCCAATCAGAATCAGTTCAATCCGATTGGCTGATCCGATCAGCCAATCAGATTGAGATTGCATTCTATTGGCTGTTCCGATCAGCCAATAGAATGTGAGCTCAATCTGATTTGCTGATCCAATCAGCCAATCGGATTGAACTTGAATCTGATTGGCTGATTCCATCAGCCAATCAGAATTTTCTTACCTTAATTCCGATTGGCTGATAGAATCCTAGCTGTTAGTATTCTTTGTTAAAAGCTAAACCTATGTAGGCTCAAACTGATTTTCAAAAAGTTGAAGGCCATCTCTTATCTCAGTGCATTTTTGACAGCTAGACAACTGCTATTTCATATATGCACCACATTGTGCTCACTCCTGTAGAGTTATTTAAGAGTCAGCACTGATTGGCTAAAATGCAAGTCTCTCAAAAGAACTGAGATAAGGGGGCAGTCTGCAGAAGCTTAGAGACAAAGTAATTATAGAGGTAAAAAGTGTATTAAAATAACTGTTGGTTATGCAAAACTGGGGAATGGGTAATAAAGGGATTTTCTATCTTTTTAAACAATAAAAAGTTTGCATATAAGGATTACATTGTACTGGTTGTGACTACTAGCACATTAACAGTTAAAAACAAAATGCATGTTTAGAATATAACATAACATTTATTAGAGGTAAACACCATGAAAATCAAACTTGGAGAGGATTTGGGATTTTGTGGCGGGAAGAAACAGTTCCAGTTAGAATCTGCACAGGATTTTTCCTTTTCACATCAGACGCTTATATCCCAACTTTGTGAATGGGAAAGTTTGCAAAATATAAACAATTTATAAAATATTTTAAAATACTTTACATATTTTAAAAAGGCCTTTCAAATAGCATATCATAATAAAGGATTCAGATCCAGTTTCCCAATAAGTATTAAAGGGACAGTAAAGTCAAAATTAAACTTCCATGATTCAGATAGGGCATGCAATTTTAAACAACTTTCCAATTTACTTTTATCATTAAATTTTCTTTGTGGTCTTGGTATTCTTTGTTGACCGCTAAACCTAGATAGGCTTATATGCTTATTTCTAAGCCCTTAAAAGTCTGCCTCTTATCTCAGGGCATTTTGACCCGTTTTTTAACGGCTAGAGAGCAATTAGTTCATATGTGTCATATAGATAACATTGTGCTCACAATGAATATATATATATATATATATATATATATATATATATATATATATATATATATATATATATATATATATATACAGTTGTGCTCATAAGTTTACATACCCTGGTAGAATGTATGATTTTTTGGCGATTTTTCAGAGAATATGAGTGATAACACAAAAACTTTTCTTTCACTCATGGTTAGTGTTTGGCTGAAGCCAATTTATTATCAATCAACTGTGTTTACTCTTTTTAATCATAATTTAGTCAGCTCGTCTGACTACTAGCTCTGGTTTTGACTCCTGGCTTGTTATTTGACTTATTTGGACTTTTTATTATTTTTTGCTATTAATAAAGGTGTGATTATTTTTGCACTTCTCGTCTCAGTCTGATTCCTGGCACCCTGACAGTGCCAGAAAGTCTGAGGCTTGTCTCTGTGCTGTTTGGCGTATTGTAAGCAGGATACTTTGTGGCATTTGTGTAGTAATGGCTTTCTTCTGGCGACTCGACCATGCAGCCCATCTTCTTCAAGTGCCTCCTTATTGTGCATCTTGAAACAGCCACACCACATGTCCTGTATTTCACCTGAAGTTATTTGTGGGTTTTGTCTTTGCATCCCAAACAATCTTTCCTGGCAGTTGTGGCTGAAATTGTAGTTGGTCTACCTGACCGATGTTTGGTTTCAACAGAACCCTAATTTTCCACTTCTTTATTAGAGTTTGAACACTGCTGATTTGCATTCCTCAATTCCTTGGTTATCTTTTTATATCCCTTTCCTGTTTTATACAGTTCAACTACCTTTTCCCGCAGATCCTTTGACAATTCTTTTGCTTTCCCCATGACTCAGAATCCAGAATCGCCAGTGCAGCACTGGATGAAAGATGCAAGGATCTGTCAGGAGTCCAAAAACTCATTGACCTTTTATACACACACACTAATTATAAGAAAACAGATCATAGGTGAGGATTCAAACACCCTTTGTGTCAACTTGTGTGCATGTTATCAGGCCAAAATCACCAGGGTATGTAAACTTTTGATCAGGGTCAGTTGGGTAGTTTCTGTTGTCATTATGATTTAAAAAGTGTAAACACAGTTGATTGATAATAAATGGCTTCAGCCAAACACTAACCATGAGTAAAAGAGAAGTTTGTGTGTTATCATTCATAATCTCTGAAAAATGCCCAAGAAATCATAAATTCTGCCAGGGTATGTAAACTTATGAGCACAACTGTGTATGTGTATGTGTATGTATGTATATCAATATTAACATTATATTTTTTATTAAATAGTGTATATATCAGTGTAATATTTTATATTGCGTTTTATGCAACTTTTTTTTAACCCTTTCACTCGAGAGCAACCTATAACTTTCAACTTGCAATATGAGTGCAAGTTAGTGCGCTCGCAATCTGAATTGAGAGTATAGGTTGCAATATGGGCGCTGGTATTACAAGTTGAGCTCATGAGATTGTGAATCCATAGGCTCCAATGGTAGCCTCCTTCTCATGCCGTCAAACACATCAATCTAACTTTTTCTGATTTGAGTAATATTAAATAATTGCAGTCGCTCCGATATTGTCACTCTCAAAGTATGAAACTCATGCTAGTTTGATTGCTGTGTATATAAATTGTAAAATAACTGTTAATATTGTAGCATCCTGTATATATAATTAAGAAACAATATTTCACCCATGGGCATTTTACAAAGGCAGAGCCTAATGTTTAAAAGTATGGAGGTAACTCTCCAATCACATACAAGTTTAAAAGAAGCCCGTATTAGGAAGGGTGAAACCTGCAGAGATGTTTGCTATGTCGGCGGTGTTGACAGCTGCACACCGCCGATTGAGTTTCAGCCTGCCACAACAGTAGGATAAAAGCCATCGAAGGCATGCTTGTCACTTATGTGCCTTCAACTTACTTTGAAGTATACAGCACCAAACCGGAGAGTTGCCGCATCTGGAGGTATGTAAGCCCTCTGTTAGCCTCTGCATCTAGCGGACATACATTGGAGGTTACGCTGATTTCTCAGGAATACATACCACAAGTGTGAATCGGTGGATGTGGGACAACCTGAAAGGTAGCATGTATGACTTGCATGTGATGGTTTACTGGGATATTTGGAGTATCTGATGTGGGATATCTGTGCATAACTTCCAATTGGATGCCATATTGGGATATCAGAAGCATTTTATGGTGTGATATATGAATTTGCCATATAACTCTTTACCCATGCCGCATTGGATTACAAATACTATCCTATGATGGATTGCTGCTCCCCTTTCCCTTTGACTTTGGTTACGGCTGTTGAACCCTATATTAGTATACAATCTATCTGTAAACCGTTGTTCATCCACTATTGATACATTATGTTATTTAGGAATGTTGCTTTACATATTTAGTCATTTGCCATTTAATTTACCTGTTGAAGTTATATATTGCATAAGTAAATGGCCTGATGCTAGATAATAGTGGTCTGTTGGTTCTTTCTTTTGAGATATATATATTAAAGTTAATAATAGCATTAAAATACATTGTGTAAAATAAGTGTATGTGTATAATCCATCAATCAGTGTGTTTAGTGAAATATTGTACAAGGTGTATGGATAGGGCACTAGGACCCTGTGGGATTGTATACCTGTGAAGGAGCCGGTTGTGCTGATATCCAGTCAAAGGACTTTAAATTTTAGTTAAGTGTAAAGGATCTCTAGTAAAGTCAAGAGATCAACACCCCTGAAGAAGTTTGCTCGCTGCAAAGGAAACTCGTTGGGTATCACAATTAGCGACAGCTTGTAAATTGCCGAGATCAGCTGAGACAAAGGTGTATTCAGCTTATGGTGATTAACGGACAACTGCTATCACTTGTATGAAGGGCTTTTCTAACACTGCAATCTTGTAAGTGTGAATTTTTATCCTTTATGTGCATGAATAAATTGTTCTTAAGCTACTTTGAATCGGTGGGCGCTGTGTGTTTGTTGTATTTTTTAGTTGCTTCTTTCTGCTGGGACCAGGAGATCCGGAAGTACACACTGAGCAGCCTAACCTATCAAAGCACAAGATAGAGGAATGATCTTTGGGATCTGAATTATAAATCATCAGTGTGTTTGTAATATTTATTCATCAGAATTTGAACTTCACATATGTAGTAACGATTTTTATGGCATTTTTAATGGCATTATAAGTGATGTTTTAAAATTGAGAGTTTTTTATAAGTATTAATTGTTGTGAATATTAGTTCAGTACTGACTATAATAGTACACATTTTTAAAACATTTTTTAATGGTTTCTTTTTATGGAGATTAATTAGAAAAAAGTTTTTATATATATATAATTTTTTCCTGTATCTAGAGAGCGCTGAGATTTATTTTTCTTATATATATATATATATATATATATATATATACACAAAAGGAATAAGATGAAGCACTCACTGGACTTCAGATAACTGTGTACAAAATATTTATTTGTGACGTTTCGGGACCTCAAACATCCCTTCTTCTGACAACCCGAGAATACAAATCTACAGACTTATAAAGGCCTGTAAAACCCGCCCCCACTGCGGTCACCAATCACTGGAGACCGTGTGCAAAGAAACTAGGGACTATACCCATATAGAAAGCCCCAAATGTGAAACATAACTTTTTGATACAAACAAAACATATGTAGCAAACTAACTTATGTGTTAATACAATCGAATAAACTGAGAGATCTTCCGTCAGTTGTCTAATAGTACAACCTATAGAGTAGTGCAGGGTGATCCCGCCACAGCATTAAAGTGTAAAATTGATAACAGAATATCCAAATGGAAGGAGACTGCAGTCATTTCCGAACAGGAAGCACACTTCCTCCAAAGGGATTTCCCAATAACACCAATTCTGTATACATTGCCAAAAATCCATAAAGATATGAGTGTCCACCCAGCACCGATTTTTTCAGCCAGAGGATTGCTCTTACAACCCTTGGCTGAATTCATTGATTACTTTCTGCAACCTATGGTCAAGCATATGGTCAAGCACATGAAGTCTTATATACAGGACTCATCTACTTTCATTCCAACACATTGTTCATCTGAGTGACATCAGTGAGTCTGATTATATTGGTTACTATGGACGTTTCAAGCCTTTATACAGTGATTCCTCACACAGCAGGCATTTCAGCCAGTCACCAATTGCTTGAGACGGACACCATACATTGGTCCCACCCGAAGATGTCCTGATAGAACTTTTGACGATCTGTTTACACAAGAATTTTTTCCGCTTTGAGAATAAAGTTCTATCTCCAAATAGAGGGCACGGTGATGGGGTCCAATGTGGCCCCCATCGCTGGCGAATCTTTATATGTCTGAATATGAAACTCTACACATGAAGGTGTATGAAACACCGTCTATTAAGTTCTATCGCAGATACATAGACAATCTGTTCCTGATTTGGCAAGATGATATGAAGTCATTGGAGACCTGGATTGAGGCTTTGAACTCACTTGAGAGCACCATCAGATTTCAGTATGTGCCGGATATGAACTCTGTTGATTATTTGAAAGAATTTTCAAAACCAATTAGGGGTTTAATAAATAAAATGTAGGTGTCGGCGATGTTGGGGGCAGCAGATTAGGGGTTCATAGGGATAATGTAGGTGGCGGCGGTGTCCGGAGCGGCAGATTAGGGGTTAATAATATAATGCAGGTGTCGGCGATGTCGGGGGAGGCAGATTAGGGTTAATAATTGTAAGACTAGGGGTATTAACAGGCCCATTTATCAAAGGGCTTGCGGACCTGATCCGACACTGCGGATCAGGTCCGCAAGACCTCGTTAAATGCGGAGAGCAATACGCTCTCCGCATTTAACATTGCACCAGCAGCTCACAAGAGCTGCTGGTGCAACGCCGCCCCCT
The DNA here is from genome assembly GCF_027579735.1 of Bombina bombina. Classification (NCBI taxonomy): domain Eukaryota; kingdom Metazoa; phylum Chordata; class Amphibia; order Anura; family Bombinatoridae; genus Bombina; species Bombina bombina. Next base: position 1,205,579,944 of record NC_069501.1, on the reverse strand, counting down.
GCTGACTCGCGGCCAATCAGCCGCCAGCAGGGAGCTGTCAATCAACCCGATCGTATTCGATCGGGTTGATGTCTGGCGATTCCTGTCCGCCTGTTCAGAGCAGGCGGACAGGGGTTATGGAGCAGCGGTCTTTAGGACCGCTGCTTCATAAGTTGTGTTTCTGGCGAGTCTGAAGACTCGCCAGAAACACGGCCCTTCAAGCTCCATACGGAGCTTGATAAATGGGCCTGTTAGACTTGGAGTTCATGTTAGGGTGTTAGGTGTAGACATAAATTTTATTTCCCCCATAGGAATCAATGGGGCTGCGTTAGAAGCTGAACGCTGCTTTTTTGCAGGTGTTAGTTTTTTTTTCAGCTGAATCTGCCCCACCGCTACCGTAAGCAATGCTGGTATTGAGGTGAGATGTGGAGCTACATTTTTTTTTTGCTCTTTGCTCACCTTTTTGAGGCTAACGCCGGGTTTAAAAAAAACCCATAATACCAGCGTTGTCTTAAGGGAGCGTTGAAAAAAAATGCTCGTTAGCAACGCACCCCTGTTACAGCAAAACTCGTAGGTGTTAGTGTTCCAGTATATGCCTGTTAATATTAATATCAATGAGTATCAATTATTCCAGTTGTTGATTATGCTGGTTAATGTATTGTCCATCTGTTGGTTACAACACTGTAGGATCCATTGTTAGTGTATCCTGGTGGAGATGTTTACAATAGAAGTGAATATCTTTTCAGTATGTAACTCAATCTGTATATTATAACACTGTAGGATCCATTAATAGTGGAACCCAGTGTTGGAATTAGGTGGCATGTAGGATATTTTGGTTTTATTGTGAGGCTGTTTTTGGTCTCAATTTTAAATTTTATTTTTGAATGTATGTGTTTATGCTTGATTTTCACTTATTTTATGTTCACTTGTTTGTTCACACTCATCGTGGCCATGGTCCCACTTCTCCGTATCTGGTATCTGGTATGGGGTAAACTCTAGTTGAGATAAAATGGTGTTTGAATGCACATTAAGATGGGTCGGTGTTATACACTTACGTGTTGATATTTATGATTATCCCTGTGGGTATGTTTCATTGCACTTTGGGAGGTTCACTCTCGCCTATTATAGGTCTCTCTTTTGCAGACTCGTATCGGCATATTTGTTAGTTGTATTTTGTCACAGTAAATCTGTTAGATGGGGTTAATTTTTAGTGATAGAAGTTGTGTATTGAGTATTACACGCTGAGTCTTTGTGGTCAGTCAACGGTTCTGACCGCGTATAATATTATTTATACAGTACTTTTATATAAGTTTTATATAAGTTTTCTGTTCACATAATGCTTTTTAGATATGTGTCTTATTTGGATCAATGTGTGGTATTTATTTATTTTAACAATAGGGGGATTGACTATGCGTTACCTGTTGAGACCCATCATTTGAACAATGGGATGTTGGGGCAGATTATATTCTTGAATTATGTTTATGTTAAATTGGGCACATTCTTCATATTTATTTCTATTACTATAGATTCACATAATGAGAGGTGTTGATGGAGTTGGTTTTGGCAAGCACGAGAGTCCGACAAAAGAGACATATATCAAGCTGTGGCTCATGTTGTTAATATTAAAATGTTATATGAGACTCTGGGTCTTGTTCTCCTCTGCTTTATCGGACACACATTGACACCGTCAGGAGGTGTGTTGTTATTCTATCTTCAGCTAACGTGTTGCTATTGGTGAGGTCAATACCTTCCTAACCTATAATAATAGAGGTGTGACGACGATGCACCTATCACGATCAAGGGGGAGGTTACCCCCTGACACAGTCTGCGCAAGTGGGTGCTCTATGTCTTGGTGGGACAGCTGATCCCGCAACCGGGCGGTTGTTGTATTAGGTTTCTGTCTAATTATAACCACAGCGTTATTCTTCCTAGCTGGGTGGGTAACAGTTTCCATGTCCGCTATGAAGTGAGATCTACCCAGAGGTTGTAATATTTGCACACACAGTGAGGTGGACTATTCCCGGTTGGGCTGTTTTTGTTTACGATAGTAACTATGACTACCACAGAGGGTGATGCAGTTTGTTTTTAGCCAATAGGTTGTGTTATGATGTGGACTGCTCATGGTAGTTATACCCTGGGGACCCATTGATTTAGGGAGCGTGCAGAGAGTGGGATCTCGTACCACGTTCTAGAGATTCACACTGTTGTTTTTTCAATATCTCAGTGTATTCGATTGTATTAACACATAAGTTAGTTTGCTACATATGTTTTGTTGTATCAAAGGGTTATGTTTCACATTTGGGCTTTCTATATGGTATAGTCCCCTAGTTTCTTTGCACACGGTCTCCAGTGATTGGTGACCGCAGTCGGGGAGGGTTTTACAGGCCTTTATAAGTCTGTACATTTGTATTCTCGGGTTGTCAGAAGATGGGACGTTTGAGGTCCCGAAACGTCACAAATAAATATTTTGTACACAGTTATCTGAAATCCAGTGAGTGCTTCATCTTATTCCTTTTGCTTATACTTTCCAAGAGCACCCTGGCAGTTTCAGGACGATGGTGAGAGTGCATATACCTTTTGAACTTTTGCATATATATATATATATATATATATATATACATACATATACACACACAGTTAAAAATTAAGGGCAAGATTACATATGCGGCATCGCCCGCAAAAGCCGGCAATGCCGTTTTTTTTTCATGATTTTGGTATCACATATACAACACCGCATATAAATGCGTCACGTATATTTCACCCATCGGCCACAATTTTTATTCCCATAAGCTAACATAGAACCACGTCACAAATCGGTGTCACATATTCAGCACAAGGTCCTACACAGCGAAAACGGAGAAATTTTACTCCATTTTCGCCTCGCCACACATACGCCTAGATTACGAGTTTTGAGCACCATAGGGAAATTAATGAACGCAACAAAAGTGGCGTTATTTAATACCCTATGGCGCAGCCATTACAAGTTTTAAAAAAAACCGTCTTGTTTGGGCGATATGGTGCTTTTAAGCTTCATACCGCACCAAAAAACAAGCGCTGTTTTAACGTGCTCATGCACGCTTACCCCATAGACATTAATGGGGAGAGCGGGTCAGAAAAAAGTCTATCACCTACGATCATGGAAAGAAAAAGCTCCGTTACGCAGCCCCATTGATGTCTATGGGGAAAATAAAACACCCTAACATAAACCCTACATCTAAACACCCCTAATCTGCTGCCCACAACATCGCCGACGCCTGCCTACAGTTATTAACCCCTAATCTGCTGCTCCCAATATCGCAGAATCCTAAATAAAGGTATTAACCCCTAATATGCCGCTCCCGATATTGCCGCCACTATACTAAAGTTATTACTCCTATTCCCCCACACCCCAACATCGCCGCCACTATATTAAAGTTATTAACCCCTGATCCGCCGCTCCCTGACAACGCCACAACTAAATAAAGTTATTAACCTCTAAACCTCTGGCCTCCAACATCACTACCACTAAATAAACCTATTAACCCCTAAACCTCCAGCCCCCCACATCGCAACAACCCAAATTAAACTATTATTTTTATTTCACAGGTAAGTTTGTATTTATTTTAACTAGGTAGACCAGTTAGTAAATAGTTATTAACTATTTGCTAACTACCCAGTTAAAATAAATACAAAATTACCTGTGAAATAAAACCTAAGCTGCCTTACACTAAAACCTAAAATTACAAAAAATAACAAACAAAATTATCCAAAAAAAAAAATATTCCTATTCTAATACCATTTAAAAAAATAACACCGCAAAATAAAAAAGCCTAATCTAGAATAAACTACCAAGGAACCTTAAAAGGGCCTTTTGGGGGCCCTTAAAAGGGCATTTTGTAGGGCATTGCCCTAAGTTAAACAGCTCTTTTGCTACAAAAAAAACACACCCCCTAACAGTATACAAACCCCCACCCTCAAACTACCAAGGGCCCTTAAAAGGGTTTTTTGGGGGGCCCTTAAAAGGGCATTTTGTAGGGCATTGCCCTAAGTTAAAAAGCTATTTTGCTACAAAAAACAAACACCCACTAAAAAAAATACATTACACAAAATAACAAATTATCAAAAATAATAAAAATGATTCCTATTCTAACACCACAAAATAAAATACCTAATCTAGAATAAACTATCAATGACCCTTAAAAGGGCCTTTTGTAGGGCATTGCCCTAAAGATATCAGCTCTTTTTGTGAAAAAAAATACAAATACCCACTAACATTATAAACCTCCAACCCCCCAAACCCACAAAATAAAAAACTATCTAAAAAACCTTAGCTACCTATTGCCCTGAAAAAGGCATTTGATGGGGCATTTGCCCTTAAAAGGGCATTTAGCTCTTTCGCTGCCCAAACCCTAATCTAAAAATAAAAACCCACCAAAAAAAACTTAAAAAAACTTAAAAAACCTACCCTGACAATCTACTTACAGTTTTTAAAGTCCCGCTTGAACGATCTTCATCCTGGCGGAGAAGTCCTCATCAAGGAGGCGAGAAGTCTTCATCAAGGCGGCCTCTTCAATCTCCATCGCCTCGGCGGCAAAGTCGCTCATCCAATCGGCGAGAAGTCTTCATCCAGGCGCCTCTTCAATCCTCATCCAGACGGCACCTTCTATCTTGATCCCGGCGGCGCGGAGCGGGTCCATACTGAAGATAACCGGCGTGGAGCATCCTCTTCATACAGTCGCCGCGCGTACACTGAATCTTCAATGCAAAGGTACGCGATCAAGATGGTGTCCCTTGCATTCCTATCGGTTGAAAAATTTGAATCAGCCAATAGGAATTAGAGTTGCTAAATCCTATTGGCGTTCTAATCAGCCAATAGGATTTAAGCAGCTCTAAATCTATTGAATGATGAAATTAGCCAATAGAATGAGAGCTGCTTAAATCATATTGGCTGATTTTTTGTAATTAGATACTTTGTAATTTTTAGAGTAGTGTTAGGATTTTTTTAATGTGTATTTTAGTTTATTTAATTGGTAGTTAGTTTAATTTAGGTTTAATAATTATATTAGTTTAATTGTTAGTTTAAAAACTTAGTTTTTTAATTTGACAGGTAAATTGTAATTTCATTTATAGCCAGGGAAATTGAAATTTTAATATAACGTTAGGGTGGGGGTGTTTAGGTTCAGGGGTGGTTTGGTTTAGGGGTTAATAGTTTTTGGGTTTTTTAAAATTTGTTTTTTATTGAGGTTGAACAACATACAAAGATCGCCTTGTGTAACATCAAGGACATATATAGTATTGTTTAAGGTACATTGACATTTGTAAGGAAAAAGAAGAACACAACAATGCATAACAGTAAATAGGCTTCTTAAACCTCTATTTTTATAAACTATATGCATATGTAGCTGACTAATCGGGTGGCCACTTTTTGGGCCAGATGATCACGAAAACTGAGAGACCTATGGTAGTCAGGTGAGCAGCCACTTGTGGGCTTTGTAATTATTTTAAATAGAAGATAGTCCCCATAGCCACAGGAAAAGTACTCTTTGACCTTCTAATTCAAAGCTAACAAGATGTGGGGAGTTAGCTCTTGTGATGGCCACACTTAGGCCATAGTATAAGGGTGGGGGGGGAGAAATCAGTGGGCAAGAGCCACTCAAAATATAGGGGTGATGGGGGGGAGGTGGGGGCGGAGCCTTCTATAATAGAGCAGAAAAGTAGTCTGAGGAGTGAGAAAAGAGTAGACGGTAAGCATAGAGGGATAATTAAATTTAATAGCAGGCATCCATGGCAGGGTATAAAAACTATTTGTTGGTTAACTAAGTGTTGGACAATATACTACCTAGTCTAGGTGCTCAATCAGGGCCAAAACTAGTATAGGACAGTAAGGAAAAATATATTGCTTAGTACCAAACTTTTAATAACGGTAAGAAAACTTTGAGATAAAACTTGACTGTCTCTAGGTGAATGTAGGAGATGTAGGCGAGGCATTATAAACATCTAGGATCTTGTGTATATGAGTTCGATCCTCTCAGGCCTGGCTCTATACTAAAGGCTATATAAAGTTAGGGTGTCTTGGCGCTTCCTGACCTGTGATGTAGAAGTGCAATGGTACCTCTAAATATGTCTGGGTCAATGTATACATAAATGCTAAACAAAGATATATAGATATAGCTAGTGTTTGTGCGAGGAATTTACACCCCATACTGTAAAATATGTGTCCCCAAGCTGCTATAGAAGGACAGTAGTAAGATAAAAGAAGACATCTTCAATTGGGGTTAAAGCATGCGTAAATTTGGTACCCTGACACATACGCTTTAAGCAGACATCAGAAACGTATTGATAGGGTGTAGTATGCATATACAACAAAACCAGACCTCTAGGGAGTTGAATATTAAACAAAGCAAGCATTAGTTTAATGCAATATTCATATGGTATACAATCAATACTTCTGGAGGAAATAAAGTAGGGCCGAGTTAGAACCAAGGAGCTTTTAAGCTAACTAGTGAAATTGATAAACCCTTATGGATCCCTTATGTAAGCTGGGTATAAAACCTCCAGGAGATACTGAGCTGGAATCATAAACATAACCTATGATGCTATAAAATATGAAGGTCTATACAAAAGAGAAATTGGCTATAATTTAGCTATTAGAATGTAAGTAGGCATGTGCAGCATCCACATTTTGGAAAGCACAGTATCTGGGTTAGTAGGGCATAAGCTATTGTATAATATATACAAAACAGATACATACCTAAAATCAACAGAAATAAGTCATAAGTGGTGTATGGCAATACAAATCTTTAAGACCTATACAATTAGTCTGGAGCAAAGCATAAATACATATAAAAGTGAACAACAGCCGATGACCTTTGATTATACATAAAGAGTTGTCGCAGTGTTCTTAACAGTAATAACATTTTTACATAATAAGGCTAAGCTACACTAACAAACGATGGTTTAAAAGAGATATTTGTGTTATAGCAAGCTAAGAATGCATTATATGTTTTCAATGGTCTTGACCGTTTACATATATATGTTGCTATACATAACTATGTGGAGCTTAAGAGCTATGGTATGTTAGGACCGTGGAACAAAAACATTTCAAATAAATGCAAACAGATATAATGCTAAATGAGCCTATACATTGGGTTATAGCGGAGGCCCCTAGGTGACTTGCTAAACACACAAAACACTTTGAATCAGGAGATTCAACTAAACTCCAACAGCCTAATGAGTGCTAAATCTGTTCACTCGCGGCTGAAGTGAGTGAGGGCTGGAGATCTATCCAACTCTGGTCCTCAAGCGGAGCATTTTTATTAATTGCAATGAGTCCCCAATATCGGCAATGTCCATTGAGTACTCCTCTGGGCATTTCATACACCCCTGAGTATATTGTTCCGGCAGTGCTGATGTGGGGAGAGCTATCCTTAACCGGCCGTAACTGGTATTGACCGGAAACCCTTGTGGGAACGATGGGGCTCCCCTTCGATAGCTAAGTGCCGTGGGTGAGGCAGGAAGGCCATGTGAAGTCTCCTCCTCCAGTGTACTCGACCAAGGAATCTAGCACCATCTTCTTCTTTGTCTTAAAGAACCTGCCCAACATGTGGCTCTTGGTGAGCTTGAAGACACACGGCGAAGCCCTTGGCAATTCTTCTAGAGCCGTTTTTAGCCTGCATAGCTCCAGCTCCTGACACCGGCCATCTAAGAGCTGCGTCATCCGACCCTCCCAACCCTCCAAAGCCTTCAGGGCTGCAGAGGACCCGGGCCACTTCAGGTAGGCTGCCTCTGGTAAGTTTGGCCAAGCTGTATGGTGCGGCCAGTCCAGATGCTCGGGAGGGTGGGAGACTGAAGTATTCTTGGCCTGTAAGTAGGAGAGCACGAATCTTAAGCCCCTCCAATACGGGAAACATTCAGGCCTGTGACTGCATCTGATGGATTCCAAAATGGCTGCCACTCACTATGTTCCTTGGCGTACGCACAAAAGAAAAACAGCACCATTTAAACATGCCGGTCCTCTATTTACTCCTTAATCTCCGAATTAGGGTTGTCAGCATAATCCCCTTTGGTGGGGTCAATTGGATAGTGCTGAGCGGGTCTTGATACTTGTAAAAATCTGGCTTCCAGCTGGAGCTGTGGGAATATGCGACCGCTCGCGTATCTTGCTCCGCTCCGCCCCAGGGGTTAATAGTTTCATTTATTATATTTCGTTGTGGGGGGCTTTCGGTTTAGGAGTTAAAAGGTTTATTATAGTGACAGTGACGCCACGTAGGGCTTAATAACATTAGTATAGTGAGGGCGATTTGGGTGAGGCAGATAAGGGGTTAATAATATTTAATTAGTGTTTGCGATGCGGGGGGGCAGCGGTTTAGGGGTTAATAACTTTAGTACAGTGGTCGACGATGTCGGGAGCGGCAGATTTTAGGGGCTAATACATTTATTAGAGTGTGCGATGCGGGAGGGTCTCTGTTTAGGGGTTAATAGATAGTTTATGGTGTTAGGTGTACTAACTAATGACTTTTAGATGGCGTTTACGGATCTTGTCGTTTTACAGTGTAAAGCTTGCTTTTTAGCCTCCCAGAAAAACTTGTAATACCAGAGCTATGGGAATCCCATTAAAAACGTAATTTTTACGAGTGCGGTACTGATGTTGCGTTACAGTTCTAAATGCTTGCGGTACACCTATACCGACAATACATGTAATGGCTGCATTAGGGAAAATGATGTGTTATGGTCCATACCGATGCTATTTGAGTCATAATGCGTCAACTCGTAATCTAGCTGATAGGCAGGGCACAGCAAGCCTTGCACTGAGTATGGGAGCACTGTAACTGCCTGAAAATATTAGCTAACACCTAACAAATGTGCAATTTCTATCTACCTCCGGAAAATAACTAAAACTAAACGCATGCCACAATATCTATCTACCTGTCAACCGCAATCCCCCACCGCAATAACTATTAAAGTATATTAACCCCTAAACAGCTATTAACCCACATCGTAATAAACCTAATACTGTAAAGTATATGAACCCCTAATCCACCATTAACCTACATCGCAATAACCTAATAAAACTATTAACCGCTAATCCGCCAAACCCACACAATGCAATAATCCTAATAAATCTATTAACCCCTAATCTGCCAAACCCCTACAATGCAAATAACTAATTAAATTACTAAGCCCCCTAACCTAACACCCCCTAAATTAACCCCAATTACCTAAATTAAAAAATACTAAGTTACAATTAAAATAAAAAAGCTAACATTACTTAAAAAATAAAAAACAAGTTTAAATTAATCTAAGATTACAAAAAATAAAAAAAAATTCTAACCTTACATAAAATAATAAACCAAATTATCAAAAATAAAACAAATTAAACCTAATCCCTATCAGGTAGATTTAGAGTTTTGTCGGTAAAGACCCACGTAGCTAACACTGCTTTTTTCCCCAGCGCACCCTTAAGACAACGCTGGTATTTAGAGTTGTCTGAGGGGCTGCGTTAGGCTCAGAAAAGGGAGCGTTGGTGCCTAATTTAGCTCCAAACTTCAACCCTCAATACCAGCGTTGCTTACGGTAGTGGTAAGCTGGAAAAACGTGCTCGTGCACGATATCGTCCATAGGAAACAATGGGCATTTTGGCTGAAAAAAAAACTAACACATGCAAAAAAGCAGGGTTCAGCTCCTAACGCCAGCCCCATTGTTTCCTATGGGGAAACACTCCTTAAGTCTACACCTAACACCCTAACATGATCCCCAAGTCTAAACACCCCTAACCTTAACCTTACACTTATTAACCCCTAATCTGCCGCCCCCCGCTATCGCTGACACCTGCTGTATATTATTAACCCTAATCTGCCGCTCCGTACACTGCCGCAACCTACATTATCCCTATGAACCCATAATCTTGCTGCCCCCTAACATTGCCAATCCCTATATTATATTTATTAACCCCTAATCCTCCCCCCCAACGTCGCTGCCACCTTACCTACACCTATTAACCCCCTAATCATGCCGACCGGACTCTCGCTGCCACTATAATAAATGTATTAACCCCTAAAAACCGCCGCACTCCCGCCTCGCAAACACTACAAAAATAGTATTAACCCTAATCTGCCCTCCCGTAACATTGCCGCCACCTACCTACAATTATTAGCCCCTAATCTCCCGCCCACACCGTCGCTGCTACAATAATAAAATTATTAAACCCCTAAACTAACTCTAACCCTAACACCCCCCTAACATAAATATAATTTAAATTAAACAAAATAATATTCCTAAAATTAAATAAAATAATTCTATTTAAAACGAAATACTTACCTAGAAAATAAACCCTAATATAGCTACTACTATTAATAATTACATTGTAGCTATTATTAGGATTTATATTTATTTTACAGGCAACTTTGTATTTATTTTAACTAGGTACAATTAATAGTGTTAATAACTATTAAATAGCGACCTAGTTAAAATAAGTACAAAATTACCAGTAAATAAAATCCTAACCTAAGTTACATATATACCTAACACTATACTATCATTAAATTAAGTAAATAAATTACTACAATTAGCTAACTTAAAATACAATAAAATAAACTATTCTATAATACAAAAACAAACAAACACTAAATTACAAAAAATAAAAAAGAATTACAAGAAGTTTAAAACTAATTACACCTAATCTAAGCCCCCTAATAAATAAAAAATCCCCCAAAATAAAAAAATGCCCTACCCTATTCTGAACTACCAAAGTAATCAGCTCTTTTACCAGCCCTTAAAAGGGCTTTTTCGGGGCATTGCCCCAAAGTAATCTGCTCATTTTACCTGAAAATAGACATACAATACCCCCCAACATTAAAACACCCACCACCCACATACCCCTACTCTAACCCACCCAAAACCCCCCTTAAAAAACCTATTGCTAAACCCCTGAAGATCATCCTACCTTAGTCATCTTCACCCAGCCGAGCCAAATTCTTCATCCATGGTGCGCAGGAGGAGGTCCTTTATCCGGTAGAAGTCTTCATTCCAAGCGGGGCAAGAAGAGGTCCTCCATCCGGTAGAAGTGTTCATCCAGGCGACGTCTTCAATCTTCATCCATCCAGAGAGGAGCCATCTTCAAAGGAGCCGACGCAGAGCCATCCACTTCAACCGACGACTTCCCGACGAATGAAGGTTCCTTTAAGGGACGTCATCCAAGATGGCGTCCCTTCAATTCCGATTGGCTGATAGAATTCTATCAGCCAATCGGAATTAAGGTAGAAAAAATCTAATTGGCTGATGCAATCAGCCAATCAGATTGAAGTTCAATCCGATTGGCTGATCCAATCAGCCAATCTTATTGAGCTCGCATTCTATTGGCTGTTCCGATCGGCCAATAGAATGTGAGCTCAATACGATTGGCTGATTGGATCAGCCAATCGGATTGAACTTCAATCTGATTGGCTGATTGCATCAGCCAATCAGATTTTTTCTACCTTAATTCTGATTGGCTGTTAGAATCCTAACAGCCAATCGGAATTGAAGGGACGCCATCTTGGATGACGTCCCTTAAAGGAAACCTTCATTCGTTGGGAAGTCGTCGGTTGAAGAAGGATGGCTCCACGTCGGCTCCTTTGAAGATGGCTCCGCTCCACTCCGGATGGATGAAGATTGAAGACCCCGCCTGGATGAACACTTCTACCGGATGGAGGACCTCTTCTTGCCCCCGCTTGGATGAAGACTTCTACCGGATGAAGGACCTCCTCTGCACACCGTGGATGAAAAATTCGGCTCGGCTGGGTGAAGACGACTCAAGGGTAGGATGATCTTCAGGGGATTAGCGATAGGTTTTTTAAGGGGGGGTTTGGGGTGGGTTAGAGTAGGGTATGTGGGGTGGTGGGTTTTAATGTTGGGGGGGTATTGTATGTCTATTTTCAGGTAAAAGAGCAGATTACTTTGGGGCAATGCCCGAAAAAGCCCTTTTAAGGGCTGGTAAAAGAGCTGATACTTTGGTAGTTCAGAATAGGTAGTTTAAACTTCTTGCAATTCTTTTTATTTTTTGTAATTTAGTGTTTTGTTTTTTTTGTATTATACAATAGTTTATTTTATTGTATTTTAAGGTTAGCTAATTGTAGGTAATTTTTAATTAATTTAATGATAGTGTAGTGTTAGGTGTATTTGTAATTTAGCTTAGACTTTATTTTAAAGGTAATTTTGTACTTATTTTAACTAGGTAGCTATTAAATAGTTTAACTAACTATTTAATAGCTATTGTACCTAGTTAAAATAAATACAAAGTGCCTGTAAAATAAGTATAAATCCTAAAATAGCTACAATGCAATTATTAATTATATTGTAGCTATTTTAGGGTTTATTTTCTAGGGTAAGTATTTAATTTTAAATAGGATTATTTTATTTAATTTTAGGAATATTATTTTGTTTAAGTTAATTTATATTTATGTTAGGGGGGTGTTAGGGTTAGGGTTAGAGTTAGGTTAGGAGTTAATAATTTTTATTATAGTAGCGGCGACGGTGCTGGGCGGGAGATTAGGGTTAATAATTGTAGGTAGGTGCGGTGATGTTAGGGAGGGCAGATTAGGGTTAATACTATTTATTATAGTGTTTTGCGAGGCGGGAGTGCGGCGGTTTAGGGGTTAATACATTTATTATAGTGGGCTGGCGATGGTCCGGTCGGTAGATTAAGGGTTAATAATTGTAGTTAGGTAGCGGCGACATTGGGGGGGCAGATTAGGGGTTAATAAATATAAAATTAATGGTTGGCGATGTTAGGGGCAGCAGTTAGGGGTTCATAGCTATAATGTAGGTGGCGGCGGTGTCCAGTCGGCAGATTAGGGGTTGAAAAAATGTATTAGAGTGGCGGCGATGTGGGGGGGCCTCGGTTTAGGGGGTACAAAGGTAGTTTATGGGTGTTAGTGTACTTTGTAGCACAGTAGTTTAAGAGCTTTATATTTACGCGTTAGCCCATAAAGCTCTTAACTACTGACTTTTTTTTTTGTGGCTTGAGTCTTGTCGGTAGAGGGTCTACCGCACTCTTCTTCCAAGACTCCAAATACTGGCTTTAGCAGATCCCATTGAAAAGATAGGATACGCAATTGGCGTAAGGGGATCTGCAATAGTCTGGAGGTCCCGGTGAGGAAGTGATCGTTAGACCCTTTCCTGGCTGACTCTAAATACCAAGCGGGTGGCCAAAAGCAACGTTAGGACCCCTTAACGCTGCTTTTGACGGCTAACCTCAGAACTCTAAATCTAGCCGCTTGAAAATAAAAGCCCCCCTAAAAATAAAAAACACCCCTATTCTAATGCTAAACTACCAATAGCCCTTAAAAGGGCCTTTTGTAGGACATTGCCCTAAGTTAAACAGCTCTTTTCCTTAAAAAAAATACTAAGTCCCCCCCTCTAACAGTAAACCCCCCAACCCACCAAACCCCCAAAATAAAAAAACCTAACACTAAAAAATCCTAAACTACCCTTTGTCCCTAAAGGTGCATTTGTATGGGCATTGCCCATAAAAGGGCATTCAGCTCTTTTAAGAGTGCCCAGAAATCCCTAATCAAAACCCCCCCTCAAAAATACACCTAAGTCTAACTCCCCAAATAGGTACTCACTGTTCCTGATGTCCGGTGGAGAATGGCCCTGTTCCAAGCGGCCGACATCTTCTTCCATGTGGGGACCTCTTCCTTCTTCATCCAGGACCAAGCCGGCATGGAGTGAAGATGAGCGCGGAGCAGGACCAGCGACCGTATATTTGAAACCTACTAGGCAATCTAAAATGAAGCTAAAACAAAACAGAGCAAAACTAAACTTCAAACAAAGTTTCATAAAAGTTTGCAGTCTAATAGACGGACCTCAGGGACCACTAAACTCACAATTTTGAATCCCGTGGACCAATAACATGATTTTTTTTAAAAAAAGTACAAACCTCTATAATGTGTGTGTGTGTGTGTGGTGTATATATATATATATATATATATATATATATATATATATATATATATACACACACAGGCATACTGTAAATAACTAGTATAACCATAGCTAAGTTTACATTATGTATATATTTACACATTTTTTAAGAATTAATTTTTTGGAATTAACTAACTGAATGACAGAACTGAGAGAATACTTCCGAATGACTGATGAAGGGTGAGTGCCAACTTTTGAGCTGGAAACAGAGAGGCAGAAAGTGGAAAAAAAGAATTATGTTTAAAAGGACCACAAGACTTCCAAGTTACCTCCCCAGTTAGAATTATTCAAAACTACTGATGATCATGGACAGACATTGGAGTAATAAATTAAGTTTATATTAGACATGTGCGATTCGTTTCGGTTCAATTCGGAAATTCGGAAAATTCGGCAAATTCGTCGATTCGGATTGAACCGAATTTCCGAATTAAAATTCTGCCGAATTTTCCGAATCTAACCGAATCGAACCGAATCGATTCGTAAATTCGGATGGCCATTGGGATTACACTAGTATTGTACAGTATGTTAGGTTAACACCTAATATACAGTGTAATACTAGTCTAATCCCACCTAACACTTACCGAAATGCCGAATTTACGAACCGAATTGAACCGAATCGAACCGAATCCAGCCGAATTTCTTCGAATCCGAATGAATCCGAAACGAATCGATTCATAATTTTCCGAATTCCGAATCGATCCGAACCAAACTTCGAAAAATTCTGAATTGATCGAACCGAAACCGAATTTTTTCGCCATGCACATGTCTAGTGTATATCAGAAAGCTCTCAATATGGATGTGAGCTAACCACGACTGATGTTACTTGCAATTACTATGGAACTGGTGGGACATGGCTTATCTGCTGGATGGCAATTAATAGAATTCAGGTGGAATGGCTTTGTGTGCTGGAAAATTATTAGAATGTAGAATGAAAAATAATTAATATTTAATAAAATAAAAAAATTGAGGGAAGGAAGACAAACAGTGATGTAAGTCCATCTGAAAGAGTTAGGAAAACTACTACAAAGAGACAGGTAAAGGGAAGAAAATAAATGAAATATAAGAGAATTTTTTTAAGATTTTCTTTTTATATATAGTACTATAATGTCACTATTTCAAGCCAAGACTATATCAACCTCTCTGAGCAGCGCGCCAGGCAGGAGGAGTTAAATATACAATCTAGCTACGCAAGTTGCACAGTACTACATAACGTGCCGTAGGAAGATTGTAATTTAACTCCTCACTGAGTTTTCACTGATGTCCAGCCAGGCACTGTAGGGAGTTGCGGCGCGACGAGGGTGACACCATCAGAGAAGATTAATTCCTGCTTGATGGTGTCAGGAACCACCAACATCTTCCCGTGGATCACCAGTAGTCCACGGACAACTGGTTGGCGACCGCTGACATAGACAATGTCACCCAGATGATTTTAAAGCATTGTCTTTTCCTTTTGGGGAGCTAGGGAATTCGAATTTAGAGGAAAGGTTCTATAAAACCAACTTTTTTTCAAATTGTGAGGCCGATTTATTAAAGTGCGGACGGACATGATAGGATAAAGGGTATCATATGCGCCGCACATCAATAAATACCGACAGCATACGCTGTCTGCATTTATCATTGCACAAGCAGTTCTTGTTAACTGCTTGTGCAAAGCTGCCCCCTGCAGATTCGCAGCCATTCGGCTGCTAGCAGGGGGTGTCAATCAGCCAAATCGTATAGGATCGGGTGGATTGATGTCCGCAGCCTCAGAGCAGGCGGACAAGTTATGGAGCAGCGATCTTTAGACCGCTGCTTCATAACTGCTGTTTCCGATGAGCCTAAAGACTCGCGCAGAAACAGGGGCATCAAGCTCCATTCGGAGCTTGATAATTCGGACCCAATATCTTTACATTCAAGTAGACGACATTTCGGCTTTTTAATCGCGCCTTTTTCAGGACATCATTAAGCACATTATAGTTTGGATGTGTTTGGTTTGAGTGTCACAAACAGTGAACTTCCATGTCTGAACCTTCAGTGTTTGGAACACTGGAACCAAGTGCATCAAAACTATAATGTGCTTTATAATATCTTGAAAAGGGCTTGATTAAAATGCCGAAACGTTGACTACTTAAATGTAAAGATTTTTAAATACAATATGAATAAAAGTTTGTTTTAAAGAACCTGAGAGTGCCCTCAAGCTACCGATGTTGGACTGATAAAGATAGATAGATAGATAGATAGATAGATAGATAGATAGATAGATAGATAGATAAATAGATAGATATAGTGATAGATAGATAGATAGATAGATAGATAGATAGATAGATAGATAGATAGATAGATGATAGATAGATAGATAGATAGATAGATAGATATAGTGATAGAGAGATATCGAGATAGATGATAGATAGATAGATAGATAGATAGATAGATAGAGATATAGGGGCATATTTATCAAGCTCTGTACGGAGTTTGATGCCCCGTGTTTCTGGTGAGCCTTTATGAGGCGACGGACAGAAATCGACAGACCCCGATTGGCCGCGAATCTGCAGGGGGCGGTATTGCACTAGCAGTTCACAAGAAGTACAATGATAAATGATGAGAGCATATGCTGACGGCATTTATCGATGTGCAGCGGACATAATCTGCAATATTGGATCATGTCCGCTCGCACAATGATAATTCAGCCCCATAGTGATAGATAGATAGATAGATAGATAGATAGATAGATAAATGATAGATATAGTGATAAATAGATATAGAGATAGATAGATTTGCACATAATTAACAATATCTATACATAGTAAGATGTATTACCCATGTCACATTGCAGATATATCTTAAATACTTAATGAATAAACCATTTGACTGTATAGAAAATTCACACAAGTTTTTTTTTTTCATACATTGCATTACTTTGTAATGTACATTGGCTACAGATGACAAACCAACATCAAAATCAATGGCTCCCTGATGTGTTTATTTAGATTAAGGAAATAATATGTTTTTGTAAATATGCCCATGTACAGGCAGACAAGAAATAAACTAAAACCAAGAGGTTTCCGGCTGTTTTTTTAATTTACTGAATATCATTTGATGATTTATTTTGTTTAATATTCACAGCATATTTTATTACTTTATATGCAACTTCAATAATTAATTTCCTGGCAAATTATGCAAAATGGCTGCTTCTATTAGACTAACTACTGATTGAAAGACCATCTGTTTGATGCTACTGCATCAGATTATTGGCAGATAACAATTATCTTAGTGATTTTTTTTTTTAACGCCAAAGTACTTTAATCAAAGTTGTTTCAAAATGATCTTGTAAATACAACATTTTGGAAAAGCCTCACTTGCACATATTAAGCAAACCAAATCTCACCGCTATAGTTCATCCTCTAACAGTTTGGCCCATATTCAGTTAAGTGTAGCATATAATGAAAGTTAACTACAATCTATTTGGCAGGAGCTAAAAACTCTTGTGTGCACATTAGCTCATGCTAGGACCATAATTAGACTCCCTACTGAAAGAAAATATATCTATGCAAGACATAATCCAATGTATCCACATCTGCAGCTTGTAGACAAACTCAGTGTTACTTGATTTTTTTTCAGCCATAAGAAAATAAAACAGGCAATTAAAGGGACTTTAAAGTAATGCATTACATTTCAAGGGACATTAACTCAATATTTAATCTCAATATAAAATGCTTGGTAGAAAAAATAAAAATAAAATAAAATTGCAATTTATAGTCAATATCTATTTTACCTGCCTTTGCTGTAAAATACTAAGCACTTGCACAGACAAAAAATATTTTATTCCATTCTATATTCATCCATTGGATTGTTCAGGATTTACTTGTTAAGCATTGTTATTGTGATACAATTTTATAAAGTTCAGTGCAAATATGTACACAAACAAATATAGTTTTGTCCTATATTCAGCAATGGAGTTGTCCTGAAATCAATTGTTAAAAAAATCTGTTTGCCTGTTATTTCATATGAGAAGGGTAGCAGAGAAGCAGCTAAACAGCATCTTAAACTTAAATAAAGTTAAATTAGTAGCTATTGCTAATGCTACAAGCCAACAGCAGCACACACAAAATATAAAAAAAAGATGTATTGCCAAGAAAAAAAAGACACAGGAATCAACCAACTGACAAGGACCAACTGGATCTCTACTGAATAAAGTAAAATTGTAAATCTGAAGACTTTCTCCTCTTTAGAGTAACACTTTTAACCATATGAACTAATCAACTGTATTTTGTTGAATTTTAAAATGAATTCAAAGAATACAGAAAAAAACTTTTTTTTTGTATTCGCCTGAATTTTTCTTTGTTCCCCTCCATCTTAGCAGCTGTGCCTCCATCTTACATAAAACATATGTCTGTACTTTATGTATTTCTATGTATTATTTGTGTTTTCTATTTATTTCCCCTTCAAAACTTTTCTTGGTTATGGTGAATAGTTTATACCTGCAAGTAATTAGTGAATTTTCTTATCTCCTTTATTTGTGGGCTATTAGGGCAAACTGTAAATTATTTTGTCCTCTGCTCTAAGGAATCACTGTCCAGTATGTAATTAATTTGCAGCATTATGGAAAACAGTTTTACATAATTTGCTTTTCATTCTCTTTAGGAAGCAGGGAACAAGCACAATTTTACAAAAAAGAAAGATATTTTTTGCCAGTGTCACATGCAGCCCACATGCACTAGTTTTTGGGGCTCAAGTGAAAAAGCAGAACTAAGAATATGTTCCATAGTTTATTGGCCCCCCAAAAAGCACAACTAAAATGTGCCCCTTGGGGACTTCTGATCAGTGAGCAAACAATCTCTGCAGACTTACCTAAATACTGTATGTTCGCGCACACCCGGGCATTTTAGGAAATGTTGTTATTATTTGTGTGTTTCATAGCCATAAATACATATGCAGCCCTTAAGGCTTCTAAAATATTGACCTGTGACCCCAATGTGTAGGAAAGTTGGTCATCACTGCCACAAAATAATAAATGCTGATTTTTAGCATAATAAAATATATTATATTACAATGTCAAGGTGGTTCGTGTCCATGCTGGCGTAGCTGGAGCTATGTCAATTAGATATACTGACTACAACTACTTAGATAATGCCAAGGAGCTGTTGTACAGTGTTATGTTAAACTCGTCCTAATTTGTCAGTGTATTAGAGACCCAGTAATGATAGAGATCCTCCAGCCCTGAACTGTAGAGTATAATGAGGCAGCTGTTTCACACAATACTACCGCTCGTCATATCTGATTTCTGAATTGATGCAGCTGGGCCCATTTTTAAGAAATAATGGAAATAAAAAGCTGCTAAATCTTTGGAGCATAAATAATAAATTCAAATTGGTACTTTGCAGTTAGTTAACATAGTCATTGAGAAATACCGCAATGTATTGTCTAGTAAACATCATATATTTGTTTTTACCATTGATTTATAAAAGAGAGAGTGATCAAAATATTAATCTAAATGATGAATAACAAAAAAAAAGATCTTTAATTAGGAAAATAAAATGACTACAAACTCAAATATCAAATTAAATGGTAAAACAGATTAAAATGATGCAAAACTAAAGAATTTCAGTCGCAGAGAGGTAATTCAGTCTATACTATTCTGATCCCATCTGTCCAGTTTTTGCATGAACGATTCTTCAGTACATTAAAAAGTAGACTTCAGGGGGGGCGGAGTTAACCGTCAAACTGAAAGGACGTGCATTAGAGGAGCTCTCTCATGCTATTATATTTTAAACAAATATAAGTAATATCTAAAACCTATATTGTGACTCTTTTTGCTGGTCATCACTTCTGGAAAGCATATTGGAGGCATTTGAACGATTTGCAGAGCGGAGTGATCAGAAACCTATCTGTTGTGTGCGGTGCTAAACTATACCGGTCTGTCTAAGGAGAATTGCTGCACAACTATCTGCCTGGCACCTGAGACCGGACTCCGGTCTGTTCACCTACTGACCTTCTGATCACACATCCTTGCTGCCCGGAGGGTCGGGGCTCCGCTCCGGAGCAGCAACCTAACATTGCATGCAGAATTGCTAAGTAGCGACTTCCAGGCCTAAGCACTAATTGCCCTTTGGCTTCTACCTCTATTCCTGGAGGACACCTCTCCTCTGTTCCTGGCTGGGTCCCGGACTAAACACATGTGGGCTTGTGGCGGAGTTTAGCGTTACTTACTTTTTGGCGCGAACTCGCCATTTTGAGGCCTGACCTTCTTCAAGACCTGCTAATCCCTAACGGAGTTATTTGGAGCGGTCTGCAAGCTACCGGATGAACGTCAGGGAGGGTAAGAACTTTTGATTATGGATTACACTGTTTTGGCTCTAATCAACAGATCACATGCTGGGGGAAAAACAGACAATTCAAGCTAAAGTGAAAACAGAGATACACTTCTCAATTATCAGCGTTATTGTGCAAAGCACATCTAAGCCCCCATACACTGATAACTTTATGTAAAACACCTGTATATCATACCGGAATACTGTCTATTTGAACTAAAAACTGCAGTGAGTAGATTAAGCAGACTTCTCATATTTTGGACAGGAGACTAACCGGAGTTGGGGAATCATTATACTATATTTCCTCAAAACTACTTTGAAAGCCCCTTATCCTAGGCTGGAGATAGAAGAAGAATATTTTCATTATATTTTCTTTATGGCTTTTTACTGTACTTAGAAAGGAAATTGTGACTCTACTGATTATTAGTGCTGACCACATCCAGGAATAAATCACCCTTATGTATAAATTTACTGCTGCAAATAAGGAAGTGTTTCTGGCTGCATAAACTGCAGAATATAAACATCACCATATCTACATTTTAACTGCAACAATCAGGAGGTATGCTTTAAGTATGAAAATATTAAACACCTAAGCTGATTGAATCGTAGATCTTGAAAGTCTTTGATATTATACTTAACAGTTGCAACTGATATATTAACTGACATCTGACACTGGATTTGCAGCAGGGAGAGTCTTATTTCAAACCGTATACAATAAAAGCTTTATTTAGATTCCAAGATCTGAGATGCACTGCTATTGATCCTGATTAATATAGGTACCCCTGAGACTGTACTCAGAAATATTCAACTGTACATAGACTGATTGCCTTAGATACAGATCTGTCTCTGATCGCTTGTTTTCCTCAGCATACAGCTGTGTATTTTTGATCTTCACTGCAGTAAGGATATCTCACAAACCCCAAGAAAAAATGCACTGGATGTAATACACAGACAACCTACAGGTACAAGGCTGAGGTTCTTTACCTAAGCATACCCAAGCATACCCACCTATTCCCCTGAAGATAACCTGTCAAATTGAGACAAGGAGGCTTCTTTGATTAATATACGCACTCACATGCACTACAACAAAAACAAAGAAATCCTATCTGGCTGGTAATACACTCTCCTCTCCCGTTTCCTGCTGTCAGATTGGGCAGTGGGTCATACCCCACGTGCCTTTTCCGTGATCGTCCTGTGAGGACAACCTCCCCGAGGAGAAGTGTACAACGAGCTGCTGCAGAGTTTTACAATCTACTAACAGAAAGCCTCACAGCTTCACTATAACCACAGCACAAGGGACTCATAAAACATGTCTCACTCAAACAGGAAAAAAACTAACAACAAACATACTGAAGGCCCAAAGAGAACTGTGGCGGATCATTTTCATAGTAAATTCCTACTCGAGAGAGCCCTCTCAGATGAAGACTCTAGAGATTCCCCATCTGGCCAAGGAGAGGAAGAACTACATCCCTCTGGGAAAGATTCTATCTATACTTCTGAAAATGCTTCCCTCAAGGAACTCATCAATTCCTTATCAGCTAAAATGGATTCTCACTACTCTTCCCTAAAACAGGAAATCAGAACATCAGTCGCTGACCTCAAGAGAGACATATCCACACTAGGGGACAGAACTGACACTCTAGAGCATAAACATGAAGATTTGGCAACAGACCATTCAAACCTCCTTGCATACTCACAGTCACTGGCAGAAATGATTTCGGACCTTGAGGTAAAACTGGCAGACCTGGAGGACAGATCTAGGCGCAACAACGTGCGCCTTAAAGGTATTCCTGAAAGTGTTTCTAATGCTGATCTCCCCAAATTCATAGAACAATTGTTTGAAGAACTAATTGGCACTCCTCAAGATACAGAATAAAAAATAGATAGGGCTCATAGAGCTGTCCGACCAAGAAACTCAAATCAGGCGCAACCTAGAGATGTTGTTGTGAGACTGCACCATTACACTTTCAAAGAAAAGATTCTTAAAGCTGCTTTCATAAAAAAAGATCTCCCGGAACCCTACAAAGGTCTACAGTTCTTCCCGGACCTATCATCCCATACGCTCTCAAAGAGAAGATCGTTCCAGCCTATTACTCACTGCCTACGAAAGAACTCTATAAAATATAGATGGGGCTTCCCTGTACGTCTCTTTTTTCAACATGATGGACTTTCTTTCACTATTTCCAACCTGAAACAAGGAGTTGAGCTTTTGAACAAGCTACATCTTCTTCAGAACCCCCAGGCAGTACCCCCAACTAGTCCTGACCTGAACTTTGTTCAAAGGGACTATCCCACTAATGGTTCTACAAACCCTGAATCCACTACTTCAAGAATGGAATCATCAGATTGCAGCCCCAAACCTAGAAGATCTTCACCTGCCTCCAAGAGACGGAATACTTCCCAATCAGAAAAATAAACTTTATACATATACAAGTCATGCTCTACAGTCTTTACATCTGCTGTTTGCCAGATGTATGATACTCTAATTACAGAGTTTACTGGAAAGAGAGACCTTTTGAGACACTTAATTTCTGCAATTTCCTGGACTCTTATTAGAATAAAGTCTCCAACTAACCCTATTTCTTCCTTACAGGTTCAATCACTCATTATCACCAAGATTTTATGCTATATGGTATGGAGATTACAATCCGCCTGCATAGGTACCTGGCTACTAGTCACTCCCTCCCTTCCTGAGGGATAATCGTTTGCTGGTTTATATTGACACCTCCATACATATATAGCCCTCCATTGGCATGGTAATCCCATACTCAACATCTCCTCGATATGGGGTCGATATTGATATGCTAAATCTGGAGTCATATAAGCTCTGACCTACAGTTAAATGTGGCCTATGCTTGTTACCCTTGTTACCTCAGGTGTTACCCATCCTGGGTTACTTCTTGGTTTGTCATAACTGTATACCTATATAGTAATCATTAATTGCTGAATTGAAATACCACCTAGCTAAACGTCATACTTAAATATAAACTGTACACATGGATGCAATATCCTTATCCATATCCAGACGCATGTATGCTTAGTTACCACTTTTCTATTATTTGATAAGGGCCATGTTTGGATGGATACCCTTTGGTGAGACCATAGTCAATTGGACATAATGGTTTGGTCTCCCTGTTAAATTACCATTATTGTAGTCTACTACCACATTACAATACAATGGATTGAATCCGCAAACCCACACTGCTCCAAAATACCCATTTATTATGATTTAACCTAAATAATTGAGTAATAAGTATATTCCTCTTATAGTAACTGCACTAGCTCCTATTACAGATATATATATATTCATATGCAGGATGCTCCTACCATTAATTAAAACCCCAAATAAATGCCACTAGAACCCATTCCAGATGGATAGATGCCGGTACTGTATTAGCATTACGTTTGCCTGACTGTTTATGTTTTAACTTTTGACTAATTATTCTAATATCTCAGCCCATGTGCATATAACCAACTCCATATTAAATTTACTACGTAACTCAGTCATTACGCTATGTAAAACCTTCATGCAAATACATTCAGAGAATAAGATTTGTATAATCTCTGCTTATGCTTTAATGCAATATTACCTGATTGATCACTTTAACTCTATTACTTGTTATGCTCTTTATCTCTTATAGACGCATATGTTTGTAATTTATTTTTGATTATATTTCAGATTTACGTCAGATGAGGTATGGATAAATGTTAATTAAGTTTTGATTCAGTTTACTATAGTTAGAACTAGAGCCTTGCCAGATGCTCCCTGTTGATCGGCTGACTCTGAGCCTAAAGGTATATTGAAAGTTATATTGATTGTTGGAAGTTATAAATTGGTTGCCCCTCCCCCCCCCCCTATTGGGGGAGGTGACCTCTACTCTATTACTTTATCACACTAACTCATGGTTATATTCTATGATTTTGAATGCTATCATATCTAATGTTTTATTTCCCTACCTCATAGCGGTGCTTACCCGCTGAATATCCCCCCATTTCCCCCTTGAAGTTATAATTATTATTCTATTTCCCCTTCTCAGCTTTCAGTGCACCCAGGACCAATAATAATAAAAGCCTTAGCCTCATTATTACAAAATTTCTCATTCTGAGGGCGGTTTCATAGAGTTATGTACACAACATCAACAAAGTTTTGTGTTTAGGTCTCAGAGTATTGATACACTTATCACTAACACACTTACAGGAGACCATTCTGTATTACCCTCTTATCTACATACGCCCTAACATGACTCGATAGACCTCTTCCTCTTTCTTAAAGGAGGTAAGTTAATAACTAACCCAAATATAATTTGATCCCAACATTGAGATATCATTAATATAAATGGGTTGCACTGAATGATTAGTGGTCAGGACACTTGTCTAAAGTCCTACATAACTGGGAATAAATAAATAAATAAAATATAAAATGAGGTTACAATATATAAACGTAAATTCTGGTTCATTTAATAAAGTTATTATGTTATCTATACTTCTTATATTTTGAACCAATACTGACATTTGTAAACGCCAATTGGCGTCTCAACAACTATGTAACTGTTACTTTGCAGTAGCCCGATTGTCTATATTATGTACCATTTGATCTTTTTTTTTTTTTTTCATGGCTATATCTGTTAAACTTCAGTTGTACCTCAATAAAAAATCTATTAAAAAAAAAAAAAAAAAAAAAGTAGACTTCAACACTTCGTAAGCCATATGAGGATATTTGCAAGAAGATTACGGGGCCAATTTATGAATGTACAGACGGAATGTTGCTTCTTTACTCTTGTTTCCGGCGAGCCTAAAGGCTCGCACGAAAACTGTAGCATACACTGCATAGTAAATCGGCCTCAACGTGTCATTGATAAAGAACAAGTTTCAAATCATTTAGACAATCTCCATTGTCTCAGCCATAATAGAGCCAATTACTCACAGGACAATTATCCAGTGTCCCAAATAAAGCCATATACTTGCATCAAAAATACAAACATTGATTCGGTTACTGTTATACAAAAAAAAAACAAAAAACAGAAAGTCAAGGGAAAAACACAATTTTTTCTCAGGGTATGTCCATTTAAAGGCCGTGTGAGGGGTACTTCCGGTATCACTACTATCGCTGTTCTTTTGGGAGTTTGGCTTGTATGCCGTTGCGAGTGAATGCATGCTGCATTACTCCTGTAAATTTCTACTATGTCATCTTTATTTTACCCTGCGTTTGTATTGAGTTGTCAGACTCTTATGTTGGAAGTTATTTAGATTACTACATGAGTTATGTTGCGTGTTTGATACAGGCTTTAGTGCTTTACCGCAGTTAATGCCTGTTAGAGTGGCTACTTATATTTGTATAGCTCATGTTTTTTCATACGAAGGGGCTATGATGTGTTAACATATCAGCTTTTATAACCATATAGGCTGTTTGAGTGTGGTGATCAGTATCATGGGGATTGTGCCAGTTAGCAGTTTCTTTTTAATTCTGATATCTGTATAGCAATAATAATTATGTTTAATTACTGGGTTGGCATTCTGCCATATGCTCAAGCAGACTCACTATCTGTTTTATGTTGCCATGTACACACTCTTTGGTCCTAGGTTTGCCGTATGCCTGTGTAGGTTACATGGGGTTATCATTTATCAGGCTGTTAGCGTCCATTGATTACATTGTATATTGACCATTGTGCTTTATGTACCTCTGTTTAAAGTGTTTATTGTGGGTTACTTAGTGGGGGCTTCCTCATAGGAGAGATACATCCTTCTTTCCCTTTCTGTTTGGCTTTTTTAATTTATGAGTTCTGGTTTGAGCTTTCATGTTTGTTAGATTTCTATGTGGTGGAGGGGTGTCACTGTTGTAAGAAGTTTACAAACCCTGGTGATTTTGCCCTGATAACATGCAAACAAATTGACACAAAGGAGTTTGATTGTCTATTAAAGGTAACCATCCACACCTGTGACCTGTTTGCTTGTAATTAGTGTGTGTATAAAAGGTCAATGTGTTTCTGGACTCCTGACAGACCCTTGTATCTTTCATCCAGTGCTGCACTGACTTTCTGGATTCTGAGTCATGGGAAAAGCAAAAGAATTGCGGGAAAAGGTAGTTGAACTCTATAAAACAGGAAAGGGATATAAAAAGATATCCAAGGAATTTAGAATGCAAATCAGCAGTGTTCAAACTCTAATCAAGAAGTGGAAAATGAGAGGTTTTGTTTGATAACATACTGCATTCATCTTGCCATCAATTATGACCAAATTTCCTGTGCCTTTGTAGCTCACACGTCCCCCATACATTAGCGATCCACCTCCATGTTTCACAGTAGGAATGGTATACCTTTCATCATAGGCCTTGTTGACTCCTCTCCAAATGTAGCATTTATGGTTGTGACCAAAAAGCTCAATTTTGGTCTCATCACTCCAAATGACTTTGTGCCAGAAGGTTTGAGGCTTGTCTCTGTGCTGTTTGGCGTATTGTAAGCAGGATACTTTGTGGCATTTGTGTAGTAATGGCTTTCTTCTGGCGACTCGACCATGCAGCCCATCTTTCTTCAAGTGCCTCCTTATTGTGAATCTTGAAACAACCACACCACATGTCCAATATTTCACCTGAAGTTATTTGTGGGTTTGTCTTTGCATCCCAAACAATTTTCCTGGCAGTTGTGGCTGAAATTTTAGTTGGTCTATCTGACCCTGGTTTAGTTTCAAAAGAACCCCTCATTTTCCACTTCTTGATTAGCGTTTGAACACTGCTGATTTGCATTCCCAATTCTTTGGATATCTTTTTATATCCATTTCCTGTTTTATACAGTTCAACTACCTTTTCCCGCAGATCCTTTGACAATTATTTTGTTTTCCCCATGACTCAGAATCCAGAATTGTCAGTGCAGCACTGAATGAAAGATGCAAGGGTCTGTCAGGAGTCCAGAAACTCATTGACCTTTTATACACACACACTAATTACAAGCAAACAGATCACAGGTGAGGATGGTTACCTTTAATAGCCATTCAAACCCCTTTGTGTCAACTTGTGTGCATGTTATCAGGCCAAAATCACCAGGGTACATATATATATATATATATATATATATATATATATATATATATATATATATATATATATATATATATATATTTATATATATACACAATATAAAGGTTTGTACCCTTTTAAAAAAAAAATCATGTTAGTGGTCCACGGGATTTAAAATTGGGAGTTTAGTGGTCCCTAAGGTTTGAAAAGTTGGTGACCTCTGCGCTATATGATAAAAATGATTCACATATGAATAAAAAAAAGTTTTATAAGGTTATAATGGTTAAAATTTATATGGTTTATTATATGGTATTTGAATTGAAAGGGCTGTATTATTTAAACAAAATATATATATATATATATATATACAGTATATATATATATATATATATATATATATATATATATATATATGTGTGTGTATTTATGTATATATGTATGTATATACATACATATATATACACATAAATATACATACTGTATATATCTCAAATAAAAAGGGGGAACTGCACCCACTGGATTTTAGTAAAAACATAAAATGGTTTATTACATTATTGTGACGTTTCGGGGTCCAAAAAACCCTTCCCCCTCTTTTTTTGTTTCGCCTGTGGTGTTAAGAAGGGGTTGTTGGAACCCGAAATGTCACAGTAATCTAACAAACCATTTTATGATTTTGCTAAAATCCAGTGAGTGCAATTCCCTTTTTTGTTTGATATTTTCCAATTGATCTGGCACCATGGTTGCTGACTTGTTTGAAGTGAGAGCTCAGACACTCTGGGACATTGAGATATATATATATATATATATATATATATATATATATATATATACATACATACAGAGTATATATACACACATACATACATACACACACTATGGAGAACTTTACACTCAACTACCTTAAAGCAAGAAAATCATTTTTATTCAATTTTAATATTTTATAAATATGTTTTAATGTGTATTTACTGTAAATATTTTATATATAAATATATATTTAAAAATAAAAAGAACATGTTTTTCCATTTGAAGAACATTGGAATATTAAATATTCATAACTCATGTTGGATTGGGTGTATTTGGTCTATTGTGGTGTTGGGTTAGAACGCAAGCGACAAGTGTTATTTTTTTTTTAAAAATAGTTCTAGCACTAAATAGCGTTCCATATGTAATCTAGCCCATTATGAGTATAGATCTCTGTTGTGGACAACTTCCAAGACACTCGGCCACTGCTGGATGATAACACAGATCCGCGTTGGTATTTGAAAGAGGAAAGACGGCTAGCGGTGAAAGCTTAAGCAGGACAGTGACTAAGAAACTGGAGTATGGATGCCCCAAGCCGCCTTTGGGATACCTTCCTCATGGCCAGACCACATGTGAGGGTGAGATGATAGATGATTACATTTGGCAATGCATAAGGTGAGATGGGGAATATAGAAGCTCCAGGCACATTGTTGTTGATATTCTCTGGAGTTTATAATTTATAAATGTGAGATTGATTGATCAATGTTGCTATGAGGTTTATTTATTGATTCAAGTGACTATAGGGGAACTCTTTCACTATTTGAAATCTGTAATACTGCCTGAGCTGTGCATTGAATTCAAAATTTATAAGATTTCAATTATTCATTCTTATTTTCACATGGATTCAAACCAAAGAAACCTACAAAAGAATAAAAGAATATGTATGTATGTAGATAGATGGATAGATAGATAGATAGATAGATAGATAGATAGATAGATAGATAGATAGATAGATAGATAGATAAATCTGTGTGTGTGTTCTTTGCCTCAACCTATGAGACATTTTAGTAAACAATATTTTTCTCTGGCTAAAAGTCCCATTCTGGATAAGGATTTTTTGTCAGGCTGCATATCTGAAGGAAAGCTGTGATTAAATGAGGAATAAAGAGCATTCTCAGGGTACTCAAACTGCATCAGTTTCCAAAAGGGTACAAAGTAATGCCATAGTGCTTGCACATCCCTGTTAATACTGTTATACCAATTATCTGAAAGTAAAAACTACGGGGTCAATTTATCATATGTCAGCATTTAGCATTGCACAAGCTTGGGTGATGCCACCCCCCTGCACATTCGCGGCCAATTGGCCGCTAGCAGGGGATGTCAATCATCCTGATCATATCTAATCGGGATGATTGCAGTCCGTCAGAAGTTAAGGAGCAGCAGTCTTACGACCGCTACTTCTTAACTTCTGTTTCCGGCAAGCCGGAAACTTTGCGTGGAGAAAGCAGCATCCGCTGCTTATTAAATCTCCCCCTACATCATCCCATTCAGACACTTGTCCTCAAAAACCCAGC
The DNA here is from genome assembly GCF_027579735.1 of Bombina bombina. Classification (NCBI taxonomy): domain Eukaryota; kingdom Metazoa; phylum Chordata; class Amphibia; order Anura; family Bombinatoridae; genus Bombina; species Bombina bombina. Next base: position 1,205,550,413 of record NC_069501.1, on the reverse strand, counting down.
AGAAATTCAAAAGAAGTGCAGCCACATCTCCCCTGTGCAAGCTGTTGTAAGGTAACTGCCAAGCCTTATATATAGCAAATCCAAAACAGAAGTAAGCAGCACTGCCCAGGCTTTATATAAGACCTTTATTTCAACAAGACTGGGTCAAAAAAATAAAACTTTTCAGGTCAACACCCTTAATCATACATACAAAGAAGCCAGCACTCAAAACCAGCCATATGAAAGCACATCTGGAGTTTGCAAAATTCATGAGATTGACTCAGCCAAGATTTGGGAAAATATTTTGAAGTCATAATAAACAAAAATTATGCAAACCTTTCCACCTATGATCGAAGAATGTTGGTAGCAATATGCTGCCAGCATTTAACATTGTACAAGTGTCTGCTTATGGTAGCCCAATGGCATGTGAATAGGGGCTGTCAATCACCCTGGGCAAACGTGTCTAGTGATTTTATTCCACCAGCTAAGAGCTTGCATACAGGTTCAGAAGCAATGGTCTGATGAGTGTTTTACCCAAAGTGTGGTGCAAAAGAAATACTGCCCATACCTCAGCACACACTATCCCTACAGAGGAGTTTGGTGGTGTCAATATCATGCTGTGGGGGGGTCTTCAACAGCAAGCCTGGGAATCTTGTGAGAATTGTAAGATGAACTGTGAAACTATTTGAAAAACGCAGTCCATAAACTTCAATTAACTAACCTGAACAATTGAAAGAAAATACGCCAAGAACTATCCCAAAATACCTAAAGTTGTAATTACACTAAAGGTGGCTTAACTAAATATACACTTTTTTTTTTAAATCTAAAATATACTTTTAGAGCAGTTGATTTTGCAATAAAAATATTGTTTTGGAAAATGTGAGTATGTATTATTTGTAATCCAGAAAAAAATATAATACTCAAGGGCAGGGCCGCCATCAGGGGGTGACAGGGGTGACTCCTGTCAGGGGCCCAATGGGCCAGGGGGCCCCATGAGGCAAGAACAACTTATTTAAAAAAAAAATTGACAGCCACCAGAGGGTACTACAGCCAGGGCCGCCATCAGGGGGTGACAGGGGTAACTACAGCAGAGTGCTATTGAGCGTGGGAAATGTTATTACAAGGAGTAAACATTAGCATTTGAGAGTGCACTAAACCATTATGCACAGTGTGAGACAGACTTGGCACTTGGCACCTGAGTCAGACAGCAGATCACTTTCATTTGCAGAGGAAGTAGGACTTACTTTAGTAAATGTTTTTTATTTCTTTGTGCAATTTCAGATTGTTATTCTGTGTGGTAGTAGTTGTTTACTGCTCCTTTATGCAAGGACTTTCCAGATGCAAGGAGGCATTCTATCTAAGATTTTTACATCTGCATAAAATGTTATACTCTCTATGATTACTCAGTGTTTGAAATGAGACAGGTTAACTTAAAGGGACAGTCTAGTATAAATTAAACTTTCATTATTCAGATAGGACTTGTAATTTTAATCAACTTTCCAATTTACTTTTATCATCAAATTTGCTTTTTTTCTCTTGGTATTTTTAGTTTAAACTAAACATAGGTAGGCTCATATGCTAATTTCTAACCCCATGTGTTCAGGCATTTTATTTAAGATTTAGCACAAAACAATGCTAAATTTAAGACAATAGATAATAAACAGTCATGTGATCAGGGGGCTGGAAGAAGGTTCTTAGATACAAGGTAATCACAGAGGTAAAAAATATATTAATATAACTGTGTTGGTTATGCAAAACTGGGGAATTGGTAATAAAGAGATTGTCTATCTTTTAAAACAATAACAATTCTATGGTAGACTGTCCCTTTAACACTGTTCAGTTTACACTACAGCTGCTTTAATTTTGAAATACATGCAAACAAGCCTAAATCCTGCATTTAACCAGATCTAATGGTACGAGACTGAGTACCACAGCTTATGGTTCCACCAAGACCATATAGAGTACAGCATTTTCAAAATCCATAAGTACGGCTGACATATGGGAATATTTGTACACCATATTTGAAGTGGTACTCTTGGTTGGGGAAAATGGGGAAAAAAACAAACATATGTCAACCTTTCAAAAGTATTTTTTTTTCCATCTAGCCATCTTCCTAGATCATTAATGAACAATTTTGAATTCACAGAATTATTTTTGTTTGCACATTTACAAATATGATTCTTTAAAAAGTGATCTCTTAATTTCTGCAATTTTTTTTATTATGCATGTCACACACTGTTGATTTAGGGGATGCAATGTGCAGACATTTTACCTACTGTGAGTATTTCTGTGGGTGTCTGTGTTTATGTCTTTGTGCTTTTGTTTGTGTCTCTATGAGTGTATGTATTTTTATTTTCTGTGGGTCTCTCTGTGAGGGTGGGTGTGTATGTCTTTGTGCATTTTCTGTGGATGTCTTTAAGGGTGTGTGTGTATGTCTTCGTGCTTTTTCTATGGGTGTCTCTGTGAGGGTGTGTGTATGTACTTCTTTGTGTATTTTCTCTGGATGCCTCTGTGAGGGTGGGTGCGTGTATGTATGTCTGTGTTTTCTGTGGATGTCTCTGTGAGGGTGTGGGTATGTTTTCTGTGGGTGTCTCTGTGAGGGTGTGTGTATGTCTGTGCATTTTCTGTGGGTGTCTCTGTGAGAGTGTGTTCATGTCTTTGTGTGTTTTCTGTGGGTGTCTCTGTGTGTGTGTGTGTATGTCTTTGTGTGTTTTCTGAGGCTGTCTCTGTCGGTGTTTCCTTGGGTGTATGTGCAAGTTTGTGTTTGAGTTTGTGTGTGTGTCCATTGTCTGTTCCTTTTTGATTATTCACATCTTTCTACAGACTAATGAGACCTTTCCGGAAGTCACCAATCCACCATTTAACCTTTCAATTAATGTTTAGGCAGTTAAGGGCCCTTCCTTTCAGCCACTGCATGCTGTTGTCATCATTTAGTTGGCATCTTCCTTGACAAAAAGATAATCAGAACCCCCATATTTTGTTTCGTACATCTCCTTTTTTCCTTTTTTGACAAAACTGTTGTCTACCTCATTATTTGTCAGGTCAATGTAAGCAAGTGCTGTTTGGGTGTCTGTGTCTGAGTGTGTTTGTGGGTTTCTTTGCGTGTCTGCTAGAGTGTCTATATGTGAATCCTTATGTGTGAGTGTGTGTTTCAGTGTATGAGTGTGTCTGTGTGTTTGTGTGTTACTACTTTTACAACATTTCAAAGTTTGACTACACTTAAGAATAAAGTGCATATACGTTTTAGTCATTTGGTCAAAAATTGCATATATCAAAGGAGGGGGGCCTGATCAATGGTTAAGTCAGGGGCCCCAACATTTCTAGTGGCGGCCCTGCTCAAGGGAACTTGCAAAGAATCTTATGCAAACTTTAGCTGTTTTTAATCTTTTTCTTTGTTCCTTCAAATGAAGGATTACTTGTTTGCCACTCCTTCATACTCATGTATGAAGTATATATTTATTTATATATATATAAATATGATAAATGTAATTTTGCCAGACAGGTTAAACGTTTTATTACTGAACATGGAAAAACATAGCTTGACCTCTATTTAACCCTTTGAGTGCTAAGTTGAATTCTATATTTTTCAGTTTTTTACTATTTTAAAAAAACTTTTTTTTAAACTTTTTTATTTCCCCTCCCAGATCCCCAAGACTTATACCATTGGAAAGGTTAGGCGATTACCTTTCCAATGGTAGGTGTTGGGGGTCTGTAGCTGCTTAGATCCCTGAGATACAGGTTTCTAAGCAGCATGCCCCCTTTCCCTATACTTTGTATGGACAATTTTAAATAAAGTTGTGCGGTGACGTCATCACGTCATTGTGCGTGACGTCACTGCACGTAACGGGAAGCCCCAGTGATGCCTGTCACTATGCAGGCCCGATCGCCGGGGTAGGAGCTGGTGGGGGCCCCCAGATTGGAAAGAAGTAGTTGAGTGCTAATGATGGCTCTGAGCCGTCATTAGCACTCAAGGGGTTAAACTATATAATTTCAGCTTTAGCAAACAAGGTAGATTTTAAACATTTGTTAGTCAGTCATCTGTCTGTCTGTCCATTATTAGAACTATATATAAACCTCTCCATTAAAAATATACTTAATCACTTTTATTTCATTTGGCATTAGGATTGTGTGTCAAAAATAACATTATCTCATTTAGGGCTAGATTACGAATGGAGTGCAATTTAGCGCACCTGCTAATGTGTAAACTATGCTACATGGAGGCTTTTTGCACCCATCGGGTTGCACTCATATTAGAAGTTAAAAGATAAAAGTTTGCATGCGAGGGAAAACCTGACGCATCCTAAAAAAATATTGTGACCGCGGTAACTTTTTCTCCCCTAGACTTCAAGGGAACGCAAAAAATGCAAAAGAAACTAACACCCATACTCGCACACTAACCTGACAGTTATGTAATTGATAACAAACATGTAAACTAAAAACACAAGTGCACTAATACTGAAGAATGGATACAATCACAAATAGTCCTTAATGTTGTAGATGAAAAAAGTTTTCTATTCTTGAGTTACCTTCAAAGTAAAATATCCTCAAAAGAATAGAAGCAGGAACATAAAATAACGCTGTAACAAATCTCAATGCATACAATCAGGTAGTAACAGGTACTCACATTCAGTAACTTTTCTAAGGATTTTTTAGAGAAAATAGGTAATTTACTATTTACATTGTTTCCAATTTGGCTAAAGTAAGAATAATACTCATAAATATGAGGAATTCATGTATTATTTCAAGCTTTGGAAGTCTAAAAATATGTGTTTTAATTTATACATTTGAATTTTTTATACAATGACAACTTTTTACAAATATTCATGGACATGATAAGAACAAAGGAATTAATATATTGGAGCAATAAGTGTGGACTGTGCCCCATAAAAGAGGAGATGGGATGGAGAAAACGTACATCAGACGTGAACTACAAGGTGACATCACGTGAAAGAGTGGAGACCGGCAAAAAGGGAGACAGACAGAGAACTCTGATGCACAAATAGGACCAAATAAATTTTGCATAGTGCATTAGTACGGAGTTTCTGTGAGGTGTTATACCGGTCATACCCTGTAAAAGTGACTTTTATACTTCTTAAGATTTTAATATACATTTTACTATATATATATTTTATTATACAGTTGAAATAAATGTTTTATTGAACCGGATCCAGTTTGCCATTGGATTGCTACAGAGTGTTATGCTTAGAGCTATAGTGGTTCTACTTAATGTGAGTACCTGTAACCACCTGATTGTATACCTTGAGATTTGTTACAGAGTTATACAAATATACGTATCCAGCTACGTATGGAGCTTGCCGGAACAGAAGTTATGAAGCAGTGGTCTAAAGATCGCTGCTCCATAACTTGTCCGTCTGCTCTGAGGCAGCGGACAGAAATCAACCCAATCGAATACGATCGGGTTGATTGACACCCCTGCTAGCGGGCGTGAATCTGCAGGGGGCGGCATTGCACCAGCAGTTCACAAGAACTGCTGGTACAATGATTAATGCAGACAGCGTATACTAAATGTTAAATATGCCCCATACTATGTTCCTAGTTCTTTTCTTTCGAGGAAATTCTACTTTGAAGAGAACTCAAGAATAAAAACTTTTTTCATCTACAACATTAAAGGGAAACTGAACCCAATTTTTTTCTTACGTGATTCAGATAGAGCATGCAATTTTAAGCAACTTTCTAATTTACTCCTATTATCAATTTTTCTTCATTCTCTTGCTATCTTTATTTGAAAAATAAGTAATCTAAGCTTTTTTTTTGGGTTCAGACCTATGGACAGCACTTTTTTATTGGTGGATGAATTTATCCACCAATCAGCAAGGACAACCCAGGTTGTTCACCAAAAATGGGCCGGCATCTAAACTTACATTCTTGCATTTCAAATAAAGATACCAAGAGAATGAAGAAAATTTGATAATAGTTGTAAATTAGAAAGTTGCTTAAAATGTCATGCTCTATCTGAATCACAAAAGAAAAATTTTGGGTCCAGTGTCCCTTTAAGGACGATTTGATGATTGTATCTATTTTTCAGTATTAATGTACTTATGTTTATAGTTCACATTTTTGTTATCATCAGGGAACATCTCTCCAAATCCTGGGCCCTCCCTCATTCCCACCATTACCCAATCATCCACTCCTTATAGAAACTTTAATAAAAGAAACATACATAACCTCATTTCGATCACATACGCACACACTACTTTCACTTGTGCACTTGTTCTGTCTGCAACAAACTTACAACTATTCCTGTTTATTTTCAAACACTTTCACCCTTTTAGCAATTACCAAAACCTGGCTATCTTCTTCTGACACGGTTTCCATTGATGCTCTCACACATGGTGGTCTCCACTTTAGCCATACCCCGAGACCAGGTGAGAAACATGGCAGCGGTGTTGGGATCCTGCTCTCCCCCTCCTGAACTTATTAATAACTACCTCCAATCCCATCTCTATCCTTCTCCTCCTTTGAAGTCAACTGTTTTTCCCCATCTCCCTCAGAGTGGCAGTCATCAATCGCCCTCCTGGATCAACCTTCCAATTCCTTGACAACTCCTTACTTTCTCTCCACAAATATACCAACACTAATTCTTGGGGACTTCAACATTCCCATTGACAACCCTTCTGCCCCTGCTTCATCTAAACTTCTTTCACTCACATCCTCCTTCAGTCTCTCGCAATCCACCCTATTCCCTACTCACCGTGATGGACACTCCATCGATTTGGTATTTTCCTACCTCTGCTTTATATCTGACCTCACCTGTTACCTTTTTCCCATTTCACACCATCACCTGGTCACCTATAATATTAATGCAACAGCTAAACCCACTTCTCCATCCCGCCCTCTGACCTGTAGAAATCTAACGCTGTAGATCCGCTCCAAATTTAAAAAATCATTCAAGATCTCCTCCCTCACACTTCCACTATAACTTGCCCTGATCTTGCTACAGCACACTGTAACTAAACTCTCTCCTCTGTACTAGACATACTTGCCCCTCCCCAACTGCACAAAACATCACGCCATCAGTTACAGCCCTGGCACTCTCAGCAAACATTCTATTTGCAAAAATTCTCCTGTACTGCTGAGCGTGACTGGAGAAAAACTCATTCTGAACCGGATTTCATCCACTATAAGTTTATTCTTAATTCATACACTTCTGCCCTTCACTTAGCCAAGCAAACCTACTTCCCTTCTTTCAATTCTACTATTTCCTCAAACCCTAAATAACTCTTTTCCCCCTTTAACTCTTTGCTGATGACACCCAGATCTACCTCTCCGCCCCTGCTCTCTCTCCCTCTGTCCTTTCTCATGTCAGCGACTGCTTATCTGGTATTTCTTTCTGCATGGCCTCTCACCACCTAAAGATTAACATGTCCAAGACTGAGCTCCTTCTAATCCCCCCCTCAAGCTCTATGCCAACTTCTGACTTCTCTATCCCTGTCGACGGCATCACCATCTCCCCATCACCCCAAGTCCGCTGCCTCAGAGTTACACTTGACTCAAATCTATCCTTCATCCCCCACATCCAATTGCTTTCTTCATCCTGATGCAACCACCTCCACAATATTTCCAAGATTCGCCCTTTTCTAAGTGCTAACACCACAAAGCAATTAATCCCTTGTTATTTTCCAACTTGACCACTGCAATAACCTACTTACTGGCCTTCCTCTTTCCCGTCTCTCCCTCCTCTGCCAGGCTAATCCACATTTCCCGTCGCTCTGTATCTGCTGCACCTCTCTGTGAGTCCCTTCATTGGCTCCCCATTCACAGCAGAATTCAAAATTTTCCCCCTTACATACAAAGCTCTCACCAACACTGCTCCCCACTACCTATCCTCTCTTATCAACAAGATAAGATCCAATAATTACCTGCTCCTTGCATCTTCGACTATCACATCTCCCCATGCTAGACTGCAGAACTTCTGTCGTTCAGCACCTACCCTCTGGAACACTCTTCCTTGTGCTGTCAGGCTTTGCCCTAATCTTTCTTCTTTTAAATGCTCAGAAAAGCCTACTACCCAACTCATTAATAAATTAATTCCACTTACCTAATATTTCCCTCATCTAACTATTAACATCTTTCTCACTCTTGCAGTCCTCACCTCCTGTTTCTCAACATCCTACCCTTCTAGATTATAAGTTCCCACAGGAATAGGGCCCTCAATTTCTCCTGTATGTGTTTGTCAAGTTTTGTCTTGTCTCTTACAAGTTTTACATCATTGCTTTATTTAAACGAATTGTACCCATGGACAGTGCTGCAGAATATGTTGGTGCTTCATAAATAAAGTATAATAATAAATAATTACTGTAATTTGTTGTGTCACTTTACACAAAGAGGCCTATTTATCAAGCTGTCAACCCCAAATACGCTGGAATTCCACAGCGTAATTGTGGCGAGCCTGATTCTCCTCATTTATCAAAGCCTACAGACCGGTAAAAGTTGAAATCTGTGATGTAACATACGATCCGCCGGTCTCAATCCAACACAGAACGATGCTTATGTCATTCTAGATGTTCTGAATACAAATTCGGCACTATCTGACAACTTTTGCCATTTATCAAATTTCTAACAGGTACGCTTGCCACTATTCCGGCCCAGCATACCTGGTTTTCAATCCGGCACCCTGGAGGCCGCAGATGCCATAGTAATCAATGGGAGTCTGAAAGCAGCGAAAGCTTATGTTCGATGCTGCCCGATATCCTATTGATTTCTATGGTAGAATAAAAGTTACGTTTACACCTAACACCCTAACATAAGCCCCGAGTCTAAACACCGAAAATCTACCGGCCGACATCGCAGCCACCTAAATAAAATATATTAACCCCTATTCCGCTGCTCCCGGACCCCGCCGTCACCTACATAATGTTATTAACCCCTATCCCGCAGCTCCCAGACCCTGCCGCAACTAAATAAATATATTAACACCTATCCCACTGCTCCCAGACATCGGCGCTACAAAATAAATATATTAACCCCTATTCCACTGCTCCCAAAGCCCACCACAACTAAATAAAGTTATTAACCCCTATACCGCCACTACTGAAGCCCACCGCAACAAAATAAAGTTATTAAGCGCTATACCACCGCTCCCGGAGCCCTCCGCAACTAAATAAATGTATTAACCCCTAAACCTCTGGCCTCCCACATCACTACAACTTACTAAACCTATTAACCCCTAAACCGCCAGCCCCCCACATCACCATAAACTAAATTAAGCTATTAACCCCTAAACCTAACAACCTGCTAAGTTTACATTAAATATTAACTCATCCCTATCTTATAATACATTTAAACTTACCTTTAGAATTAAATGAAACTATATTAAACTATTAATTAACCTACCCTAACTATTATACTAAAATTGCATTAAACTATATTAAACTAATAATTAATCTACCCTAACTATTATACTAAAATTACATTAAACTATATTAAACTAATAATTAATCTACCCTAACTATTATACTAAAATTGCATTAAACTATATTAAACTATTAATTAACCTACCCTAACTATTATACTAAAATTGCATTAAACTATATTAAACTAATAATTAATCTACCCTAACTATTATACTAAAATTACATTAAACTATATTAAACTAATAATTAATCTACCCTAACTATTATACTAAAATTACATTAAACTATATAAAACTAATAATTAATCTACCCTAACTATTATACTAAAATAACATTAAACTATATTACATATTTAAACACCTAACCCTACTCAAATTATTTAAATCTACTATTAAATATTACTAAGTTACAAAAAATAAAAAACACTAAGTTACAAAAAATAAAAAACACTAAGTTACACAAAATAAAAAATAAACTATCAAATATTTAAACTAATTACACCTAATCTAAGAGCCCTATGAAACTAAAGAAGCCCCCCCAAAATAAAAAACAACCCAAGCCTACAATAAACTACCAATGGCCCATAAAAGGGCCTTTTGCGGGGCATTGCCCCAAAGAAATCAGCTCTTTTACCTGTAAAATAAAATACAAACACCCCCCAACAGTAAAACCCACCACCCACACAACCAAACCCCCCAAATAAAAACCTAAGCTCCCCATTGCTCTGAAAAGGGCATTTGTATGGACATTGCCCTTAAAAGGGCATTTAGCTCTTTTTCAGCCCAAACCCCTAATCTAAAATTAAAACCCACCCAATAAACCCTTAAAAAACATTAACCCCTGAAGATCCACTTACAGTTTTTGAAGACCCGACATCCATCCTCAACGAAGCGGCAGAAGTCCTCACAGAAGTCTTTATCCAAGCGGGCTGAAGTCTTCATCCAACCGGGCAGAAGTCTTCATCCAGACGGCATCTTCTATCTTCATCCATCCGGCGCCAATAGAATGCGAGCTCAATCCTATTCGCTGATTGGATCAGCCAATAGGATGAAAGCTCAATCCTATTGGCTGATTGCAACAGCCAATAGGATTTTTTCCACCTTAATTCCTATTGGCTGATAGAATTCTATCAGCCAATCGGAATGTAAGGGACGCCATCTTGGATGACGTAATTTAAAGGGAAACTTCATTGTTCAGAAGCGGTCAAGAGAAGAGGATGCTCCACCCATGATGTCTTGAAGATGGACCCGCTCCGCGCTGGATGGATGAAGATAGAAGATGCTGTCTGGATGAAGACTTTCGGCCCACTTGGATGAAGACTTCTGCCGGCTTCGCTGAGGACTTCTGCCGCTTTATTGAAGATGGATGTCGGGTTTTCAAAAACTGTAAGTGGATCTTCGGGGGTTAGTGTTACAAATGCCCTTTTCAGGGCAATGGGGAGCTTAGGTTTTTTAGATAGGTTTTTATTTGGGGGGTTGGTTGTGTGAGTGGTGGGTTTTACTGTTGGGGGGTGTTTGTATTTTTATTTACAGGTAAAAGAGCTGATTTATTTGCGGCAATTCCCCCGCAAAAGGCCATTTTAAGGGCCATTGGTAGTTTATTGTAGGATTAGTAAGGTTAGGGAACCAAAAGGGGGTTTGTGACATTAAAGTCAAGTGTAGAATTATACACTAGATAAATCAAATAGCAAATATATTTCCATTACACTTTTATTAACAAATATGCTTGAAACAGACGTTACCAGAAGGGGGGATAAAGTGAATCCAGGGTTAAGCAACCTCTGAACTAATTGTAAGTATACATTACAAAATCTAGAAAACCCCCACCGGTAATTAGACAAGTAAAATATGGATGGTTATAGAAGGCTAGTGAAGAATGGGATAGGTCACTTCCATAATTCAAATAGATAATAGCCAAATTCTATAGCACCCAAAATTAAAATAAGGGCTAGTGGACAGGGTGTAGCGTGTCTAATCAAATAATCACACAGGGTAGGGAAGTTAGCAAAAAGGTAGTTTCATACGCAAAAGGTAGGTACATTCAAACAGGCATACAAATGCTCAAGCTATGCGCTCAAAGGCGTCCTCCTACCTGCGTACTGCTCTGATTTAACAGAGTCTGATTTAACGTCTGTTTCAAGCATATTTGTTAATAAAAGTGTAATGGAAATATATTTGCTATTTAGTTTATTGTAGGCTAGGGTTTTTTTTTTTATTTTGGGGGGCTTTTTTATTTTCATAGGGCTCTTAGATTAGGTGTAATTAGTTTAAATATTTGATAGTTTATTTTTTATTTTGTTTAACTTAGTGTTTTTTATTTTTTGTAACTTAGTTGTTAGTTTTTTGTAACAGTAATTTTTAATAGTAGATTTAAATAATTTGAGTAGGGTTAGGTGTTTAAATATGTTTAATATAATTTTAGTATAATAGTTAGGGTAGGTTAATTAATAGTTTAATATAGTTTATTTTAATTCTAAAGTTAAGTTTAAATGTATTATAAGATAGGGATGAGTTAATATTTAATATAAAGTTAGTGGGTTGTTAGGTTTAGGGGTTAATAGCTTAATTTAGTTTATGGCAATGTGGGGGGCTGGCGGTTTAGGGGTTAATAGGTTTAGTAAGTTGTAGTGATGTGGGAGGCCAGAGGTTTAGGGGTTAATACATTTATTTAGTTACAGAGGGCTCCAGGAGTGGAGGGATAGGGGGTCAATAACTTTATTAGAGTTGTGGTGGGCTCTGGGAGCAGCGGGATGGGGGTTAATAACTTTATTAGAGTTGCAGAGGGCTCCAGGAGTGGAGGGATAGGGGGTCAATAACTTTATTAGAGTTGTGGTGGGCTCTGGGAGCAGCGGGATGGGGGTTAATAACTTTATTAGAGTTGCAGTGGTCTCTGGGAATGGAGGGATAGGGGGTCAGTAACTTTATTAGAGTTGTGGTGGGCTCTGGGAGCAGAGGGATGGGGATTAATAACTTTATTTAGTTGCGGCAGGGTCCGGGAGCGGCGGGATAGGGCATAAACATTTTAGTATAGTGGTGGTGTTTAGTGACAGGGTATAAATAAAGTTATTAAAAAGCCGAATAGCAGCAAGATCGTTTACTGCTAGTTAACAACAGTCCGCTGCTCATCGCCCCATACTTGGTACGCGGCTTTTTGACAGCTTTTTTGATAAATAAGGATAGCATATTCAGGTCCGCGGCCGCGATGTTAGGCGAGCGTATTGGTACCGTCGAATGCAGCATAGTTGACGGCTTGATAAGTAGGTCTCAAGGTGTGGTGTGTGTGTGTATATACTGTATATATATACAAGTAGCCCTCAGTTTACGCCGGGGTTAGGTTCCAGAAGGAATGGTTGTAAAATTAAACCGTTGTAAATTGAAAACCCAGTTTATAATGTAAGTCAATGGGAAGTGAGGGAGATAGGTTCCAGGCCCCGCTCAAAATTGTCATAAGTAACACCTAATACATTATTTTTAAAACTTTGAAATGAAGACTTTAAATGCTAAACAGCATTATAAACCTAATAAAATAATTACACAACACAGAATATATAATTCAACTAAGTTAAATGAACAAAAACATTTGCTAAACAGCATTTTAAACCTAATAAAATAATCACACAACTCAGACTTCCCTTGCATTTTTCTGCAAACAGTTCTTTCTATGCATTCCAATCTGGACTGATTTATAGACAGGAAGATCGTGTTCCTTTGAAATCTGCTCGATAGCTCAGGTCTGGTCAAACTGATTAATTTCAGCTTGCTTGGCTTTGCTGCAATACAAGCGGACAGCTACACCTACTGGCTATTTTAATAAATGCACTGCTTCTCAATGCTTTTCAATAGCAGTCACATGACTGGAAAAAAAGGTTGTTATTCTGAAACGGTGTAAATTGAACCGTTGTAAAACGTGGGCCACCTGTATATATATATATATATATATAAAACTATAAATCTGCATTCTCAAAATGGAAAAAAAAGAGATCAAATGTAATATGCAGGTTTTCTACTATATATTCACAAGCCTCAGAGATCTCAATAAGTTCACAGCCAGTGTTGAGATCATGATAAAAAAAAAGAAGTTCCTGCAACACTAAAAGCAAAATACCTCCAAAATAAGGCAAAATATGATTTATTTATATTAGATATCAGTACAGGATGTGTAAATAATCATCTTTTGCATGTCTTCTACATCACAGTACCATGCACGAGGAGTATAACATCTTTACAAAGCGATAACCAGAATTTTATCCCTGTACTATACATGTGCATTCACTGTTCAGATTGCAATTCTATACAAACAAATCACTGATTTTGCTGTATTTGTTACATTTTAAAAACATTAAGCAAATTCATGCAACAAAAATGCAGTAGATCAATGAATGCAGTTAGAATCTTTAAATGCAGGACCGTTACAGTTGTACACTGTCCAGTATTGCAATCACTGATCCTTCTGTTTTGTGTTTTTAATTTCTTTATGGATAATTAATATATATAATGTGTATATAAATAGAATATGTTAATAGAAAATCAAATGCAAAAGATTTGCTGGTTAAATATCAAATGTCACTTGAAATATGTTTTTACATGAATCCTAAAATGTTAACAATCAACTAGGATTACAAAGTTGCAGGCCCCTTGTTGACGTAAAACGCGTTAGAGTATATATGTTTGTGCCAGATGTTTAACTAATTAAAGAACTTGTGCAACAAAATGGATCCTCTGATTTCCCCTTGTATTTATTTCTCCAGTTCCTTTGTAAGACAAAAAAAAATGTGTTTGAAAACAAACCTTATGTGCAAATGATGTTCCCTTGATGGTTTCTGGTTATATGAAAAATATAAAGCTAATCTAAACCTAGTAATTTTTTCCAGAAAATTCCCATTTCTAACTATTAAAAAAGGTGTTATTTGCCTGTGAGAAAAAAATGCTTAAAGGGAGAGGAAATCCCAAAAAAGTAGTTCAGGCTTTAGGTAGAACATACAATTTTAAACAACTTTTAAAATCTACTTCTATTATCAAGTTTGCTTCATTCTCTTGGAATCATTTGTTAAAGGAACAGCAATGCACTACTGGTTTTTAACTGAAAACACGTGTGAGTCAATGACAATAGATATATATATGCAGCCACCAATCAGCAGCTAGAACCTAAGTTCTTTGCTGCTCCTGAGCTTACCTAGATAAACAAAGGATAACAAGAGAAGAAAGTAAATTAAATAAAATAAGCAAATTTGAAAATTGCTTAAAATTGTATGCTCTGTCAATATCATAAATGTCAAATTATGACTTTACTGTCCCTTTAAAGGACCAGTCAATACAGAAAAATAACATACAGTGCGCTACTACCCAGCTCAAACTATTAGGTCTGAGCACAAAGATTCAATGACATATATATCTAAAAATATTTGGCAAAGTGTTGACTCTTGAAAAAGTTTCTGGAACACAAACGAAACGTACATAGAGAAAGTTCTATATATTTTTTAACTTGGTCTCAGGGAGGCTACCGGGCTCATAAATTGTGGGCACCTATATGGTGAGCTGAGAGACAGATATTTATAAGTCATCCTATTTTATTATATACTTGTAATAAACGTGTTTTATTGAAACACTGGAGTATTATCCCATTCATTCATGCTTGATTGCGGATCCTGGTTTGAAAAAGAAACAAGCCCTCCGGTTGGACAGCCATTCCAGGCGTCATAGAAGGAGTTGGAGCTGACGAACGGTGGGAACAAACAAGCTAAATTGTTGTATACAACCGATGCGCACATTATACAGACCTGTCTTGTGAGTAATACTCAGGGAAGGGGATTTTTAAAGGGATTATCAGACGGATTACACTTAGAGCGTGCTGCTCTTTTCTATCTTCATATTGACCAGTCAATACAGTAGATTTGCGTAATCAACAAATGCAAGATAAGATAATGCAATAGCACTTAGTCAGAACTTCAAATGAATAGTAGATTTTTTTTCTGACAATTTTAAAAGTTATGTCTATTTCCACAGCTATCAGCCAATCACAAATGCATACACGTACCATGTGACAGCCATCAGCCAATCACAAATGCATATACGCTTTTTCTGTGAATTCTTGCACATGCTCAGTGACTCAAAAGTTTAAATATAAAAAGACTGAACTTTTTTTTAATGGAAGTAAATTGTAAAGTTGTATAAAATTGCATGCTCTATCTGAATAATGAAAGTTTAATTTTGACTTGAAAGTCCCTATCTGTATGTTTATATTTTAAGGAGACATATATGCAAGTTAAAGGGAGATGAAACCCCCCAAAAAACATTTCATGATTCAGATAGAGAATATAATTTTAACCCCTTAATGACCACAGCACTTTTCCATTTTCTGTCCGTTTGAGACCAAGGCTATTTTTACATTTTTGCGGTGTTTGTGTTTAGCTGTAATTTTCTTCTTACTCATTTACTGTACCCACACATATTATATACCGTTTTTCTCGCCACTAAATGGACTTTCTAAAGATACCATTATTTTCATCATATCTTATAATTTACTATAAAAAAAAATATAAAATATGAGGAAAAATTGAAAAAAACACACTTTTTCTAACTTTGACCCCCAAAATCTGTTACATATCTACAACCACCAAAAAACACCCATGCTAAATAGTTTCAAAATTTTGTCCTGAGTTTAGAAATACCCAATGTTTACATGTTCTTTGCTTTTTTTGCAAGTTATAGGGCCATAAATACAAGTAGCACTTTGCTATTTCCAAACCACTTTTTTCCAAAATTAGCGCTAGTTACATTAGAACACTGATATCTTTCAGGAATCCCTGAATATCCCTTGACATGTATATATTTTTTTTTAGTAGACATCCCAAAGTATTGATCTAGGACAATTTTGGTATATTTCATACCACCATTTCACCGCCAAATGCGATCAAATACAAAAAATTGTTCACTTTTTCACAAATTTTTTCACAAACTTTTGGTTTCTCACTGAAATTATTTACAAACAACTTGTGCAATTATGGCATAAATGGTTGTAAATTCTTCTCTGGGATCCCCTTTGTTCAGAAATAGCAGACATATATGGCTTTGGCGTTGCTTTTTGGTAATTAGAAGGCCACTGCGCACCACAAGTGGTAATTAGAAGGCCACTGCGCACCACAAGTGTATTATGCCCAGCAGTTAAGGGGTTAATTAGGGAGCTTTTAGGGAGCTTGTAGGGTTAATTTTAGCTTTAGTGTAGTATAGTAGACAACCCCAAGTATTGATCTAGGCACATTTTGGTATATTTCATGCCACCATTTCACCGCCAAATGCGATCAAATTGAAAAAAAAGTTACATTTTTCACAATTTTAGGTTTCTCACTGAAATAATTTACAAACAGCTTGTGCAATTATGGCACAAATGGTTGTAAATACTTGTCTGGGATCCCCTTTGTTCAGAAATAGCAGACATATATGACTTTGGCGTTGCTTTCTGGTAATTAGAAGGCCGCTAAATCCTGCTGCGCCTCACACGTGTATTATGGCTAGCAGTGAAGGGGTTAATTAGGGAGTTTGTAGGGAGCTTGCAGGGTTAATTTTAGCTTTAGTGTAGAGATCAGCCTCCCACCTGACACATCCCACCCCCTGATCCCTCCCAAACAGCTCCCTTCCCTCCCCCACCCCACAATTGTCCCCGCCATCTTAAGTACTGGCAGAAAGTCTGCCAGTACTAAAATAAAAGGGTTTTTAAAAAAAAAAAAAAAAATTTTTTTTAGCATATTTACATATGCTAGGGTGTAGGATCCCCCCCTTAGCCCCCAACCTCCCTGATCCCCCCCAAAACCGCTCTCTAACCCTCCCCTCTGCCTCATTGGGGGCCATCTTGGGTACTGGCAGGTGTCTGCCAGTACCCAGTTTGCAAAAAAAAAGTGCTTTTTTTATTTTTGTTTGGCTTTTTTCTGTAGTGTAGCTTCCCCCCCCCCCACACAGACAAACCCCCACCACCTTGCTGATCTTTTTTTTAAAAAAAATATTTAGACATTTAAACATTTTTTATTAATAAATTTTCTGTAGTGTAGCGGTTCCCACCCGCTCCCTCCCCGTGCACGCGCCCGCCCCCGCCCTCCCGTGCACGCGCGCGCGTCCGTGCGCGCCCCCGCTCATCCCCGCCCACGATCCCGCCCCCCCTGCACATAACCAGGGCCATCGATGGCCGCCACCCGCCTCCCGGTCCGGCTCCCACCCACCAACGCAGGGAGCCACCGATCTCCGGTGCAGAGAGGGCCACAGAGTGGCTCTCTCTGCACCGGATGGCTTAAAAAGGTTATTGCAGGATGCCTCCATATCGAGGCATCACTGCAATAACCGGAAAGCAGCTGGAAGCGAGCAGGATCGCTTCCAGCTGCTTTCCACACCGAGGACGTGCAGGGTACGTTCTCAGGCATTAACTGCCTTTTTTTTGAGGACGTACCCTGCACGTCCTCGGTCGTTAAGGGGTTAAACAACTTTCAAATTTACTTCTATTATTTAATTTGCTTCCTTCTTTTGTTATCCTTTGTGGAAATGTTTATCAAGGAAAGCTCAGCAGCAGCAAAGAACCTAGGTTCTAGCTGCTGATTGGTGGCTGCATATATATCCTGATTCTCATTAGCTCACCCCATGTGTTCAGTTAGAAACCAGTAGTGCATTGCTGCTCATTCAACAAACCATACCAAAAGAACAAAGAAAAAATGATAATAGGAGTAAATTAGAAAGTTGCTTAAAAGGGTATGCTCTGTCTGAATCATGAAAGAAAAAAATTGGGTTTCATACCCCTTTAAGCGTATTTTATCTTACAAGGTCAACCAGCTATTCCATGACCAACCAACCCTGGGAAAAGTCAACATTCTCTATGGAGAACTTTTGATTTGAACTGTCAGAATTAAATTTATATAGAAAATCATCGTCAAATGTACTTATCTCAGATTGGCTTTACTGTTGTAATAATTGGTAAAATTGCTAGAAATGTACAAGAAATCTATTGTAGAAAAACTCTTTGCTAATAGTGATGTCGCGAATAGTTCGCCGGCGAATAGTTCCCGGTGAACATAGCTTGTTCGCGTTCGCCGCGGCGGGCGAACATATGCAATGTTCTGTCCGCCCCCTATTCGTCATCATTGAGTAAACTTTGACCCTGTATCTCACAGTCAGCAGACACATTCCAGCCAATCAGCAGCAGACCCTCCCTCCCAGACCCTCCCACCTCCTGGACAGCATCCATTTTAGATTCATTTGGAAGCTGCATTCTTAGTGAGAGGAGGGACAGTGTAGCTGCTGCTGATTTAATAGGGAAATCGATAGCTAGGCTAGTGTATTCAGTGTCCACTACAGTCCTGAAGGACTCATCTGATCTCTGCTGTAAGGACAGCACCCCAAAAAGCCCTTTTTAGGGCTAGAACATTAGTCTGCTTTTTTTTTCCTGTGTAATCTAATTGCAGTTGCCTGCCTGCCAGCGTGTGTGTCAGACTCACAGCGTATACTGTGCCCACTTGCCCAGTGCCACCACTCATATCTGTTGTAACAGTAGTGTACATTTAAAAAAACAACACTTTTTTGACTGTGAAATAATAGCAGTCAGTTTCCTTCACACGTGTGCGTTTCAGGGCCTGCCTGCCAGGGCACAGTGTCACACCAGTGCAACTCATATCTGGTGTAACAGTAGTGTACATTTAAAAAAATAACACTTTTTTGACTGTGAAATAATAGCAGTCAGTTTCCTTCACACATGTGCGTTTCAGTGCCTGCCTTCCAGGGCACAGTGTCACACCAGTGCAACTCATATCTGGTGTAACAGTAGTGTACATTTAAAAAAAAACAACACTTTTTTGACTGTGAAATAATAGCATACAGTTTCCTTCACACGTGTGCGTTTCAGTGCCTGCCAGGGCACAGTGTCACACCAGTGCAACTCATATCTGGTGTAACAGTAGTGTACATTTAAAAAAAACAACACTTTTTTGACTGTGAAATAATAGCAGTCAGTTTCCTTCACACGTGTGCGTTTCAGTGCCTGCCAGGGCACAGTGTCACACCAGTGCAACTCATATCTGGTGTAACAGTAGTGTACATTTAAAAAAAAACAACACTTTTTTGAAAGTGAAATAATAGCAGTCGGTTTCCTTCACACGTGTGTGTTTCAGTGCCGGCCTGCCAGGGCACAGTGTCACCCCAGTGCAACTCATATCTGGTGTAACAGTAGTGTACAGTTAAACAAAACAACACTTTTTTGACTGTGAAATAATAGCAGTCAGTTTCCTTCACACATGTGCGTTTCAGTGCCTGCCTGCTAGGGCACAGTGTCACACCAGTGCAACTCATATCTGGTGTAACAGTAGTGTACAGTTAAACAAAACAACACTTTTTTGACTGTGAAATAATAGCAGTCAGTTTCCTTCACACGTGTGTGTTTCAGTGCCTGCCAGGGCACAGTGTCACACCAGTGCAACTCATATCTGGTGTAACAGTAGTGTACATTTAAAAAAAACAAAACACTTTTTTGACTGTGAAATAATAGCAGTCAGTTTCCTTCACACGTGTGCGTTTCAGTGCCTGCCAGGGCACAGTGTCACACCAGTGCAACTCATATCTGGTGTAACAGTAGTGTACAGTTAAAAAAACAACACTTTTTTGACTGTGAAATAATAGTAACGTAACAGGGATTAAACTGATAAGTATAGAACTACTTAACACACCACTCCTATCTGGTGGCACATTAGATTGCACGCGCAGTGCCCCAAATTTGAAGTAGGAGGACCGACCAAGCATCTTTTTCCATCTCCCGGTTCCTAAAATCGATGCCATATACACGTCCCCTTATAATAATGCAGAGAGAGGCAATGCAGAGAGAGGAGTCTGAAGAAGAGGAGTCAGAAGAGGAAGGTGGCTTTGAGGAGGTGAAAGACCAAACACAGCAGGCGTCCCAGGGAGCTTGTTGTCACCTTTCGGGGACCCTTGGTGTTGTACGTGGCTGGGTGGAGGAAGAGACCTTCAATGACATTAGTGAGGACAAGGAATGGGACATGGCTAGCTTGGTATCCAACCTTGTGCAAATGGGGAGTTTGCGGTTGTGCAAATTGACTGTTTGCGGTTGTTTGTGGTGCGTTAAACGGGGAGTTTGGTCTGTCACTGTGAAGCAGGTGTAACCCTTACACTACCTGATCGATACAACATCATACCTGATGTTTTAAAGCACGTTATTTCAAACAATTTAGGAATGTTAGGTGATTTATGCCCTTTATGGATTAAAACCAGACTCTGCATCAACTATGTAATTTTCCATGGGAGTTTTGCCATGGATCCCACTCCGGCATGCCACAGTCCAGGTGTTAGTCCCCTTGAAACAACTTTTCCATCACTATTGTGGCCAGAAAGAGTCCCTGTGGGTTTTAAAATTTGCCTGCCTATTGAAGTCTATGGCGGTTTGCCAGGTTCGCCCGTTCGCGAACATTTGCTGAATTTCGCGTTCGAAGTTCGCGAACGGAAAATTTTATGTTCGCGACATCACTATTTGCTAACGCTTGCATTTTTTTCATTCTAGTTAGTGCATTTACACACGGCTTTAACCTTTTTGGAATTTTGTCTGATTACGTTAAACACGTTAAGATGATTTAATTTCAAATAAATACATTTAAACAAAACTTCCAAAAAATGTTAAAAAAAGTTATATCTACAAATCTGCAAACTTTAAAATAGGAAATGCCTATTTTTCATATTTTAATCATTCAAAACTAATTAAAGTGATTTTATGTTTTTCTTTCATTATTCAGATAGAGCATACAATTTTTATAAACGTTCCAATTTACTTCTATTTTTCATTTTGCTTTATTCTCTTGGTATTCTTTATTGAAGGAGCAGCAATGATCTAATGGGAGCTAGCTAAACATATCAGTAAGCCAATGATAAGAGAATAGGCGTCCGCAGACATTTTTCATGGGGGGGGGCAATAAAGTGAAATATGCCCAGACAATAAACACACCCAAGATGCTACTTGTCCTAAATGGGTGTAATAAAATTCATGACTTTATCCAGACTCCTAACTTATAAATGAAAGTAAAAGGAGCATATCGTTTTTATTTATTATTTAGTGCTATGTTTATTTGATCTGTTGCATTATATAGTTATAAAGAAGAAAAAAATAATCAAAATTAAACACTAAAGAACCAAAATAAATTAACTTATACATATAAAGCCCAAAACTGCTAACAGTACATTACCTAAAATATGCAAAATAATCATTCCTCTATTTGTGCTATTGCCAAAACTTTTAACAAACTATTCCAGTGTATGATGAGGACACTGCACAGAAAGTGTTCATTCAGAGCACATTGCCATTAATGAGGTACCTTATTTTTTGCTGTTAAAAAGGTGGTAGGAGTGGAAATCCCTCTACATGGCTAATTATCAAACATACACACAGCATTGAGGAAGGGGTGTGACCTCATGCAAAATGTTCTGCCTTCCAGGAAGCTCACTCCCCACCACTGTACAAAGCAAGCTGGGAATAAGAGTCCAGAACTGCAGTGGCACAATACTGAGATGGAAATAGTCAACTATAAATTCCAGGATGCTATATAACTCCAAGAATACTTTGCTTCTTCCTCTAAAACAGAGCTACATTCAGGGGAATTAAAACAAAAAACAAAAGTTCAATTGTCTTTTTTCCCCACTGAAGTTTGTACTCCAGGTGGGGAGAAAAATCCAGGGGGGGGGGGGGGCAGATGCCCCACCTTCCCCGATCTCTGGTTAATTTTATAAGCACTAATTGCTACCGCGAGCTCGTTTAATGGCTGGTTAATTATTTAGCGCTCCACTTGTAATCTAGACTATTATGCAGCTGTAAAAAAGTAGACAATATCACAGATCTGTGAGTGTGCACAGTTTCTGTCACAGACTGTGAGAATACCTGAACTCTCCGGACACAGAGGCGGAGCTTCAGTATCTAGGACCTTTAAGTTATTAAAACAGCAGACCTGGGGCTCCATTACATATGCAGCGGCGCCCACAAAAGCCGGCGCCGACGGTTTTTACGCGATTTTGCTATTACATATACGGAGCCGCATATAAATGCGGCACATATATATTTCACCCATTGTCCGTTATTTTTACTCCTATAAGCTAACATAGAACCGCGTCGCAAATCGATATCACATATTCAGCGCAGTGAAAATTGAGAAATTTTACTCCATTTTCACCTTGCCACACATAGGCAGATGCAGCAAGCCTTGCGCTGAGTATGTGAGCACCGTAACTCCCTGAAAATAGTAACTAACACCTAACGCATGCGCAATATCTATACCTGTCAATCGCAATAACTAATAAAGTATATTAACCCCTAATCCGAAATTCACCCACATCGCAAACTACCTAATACAAATGTTAACCCCTAAATCCGCCAACCCCAACATCGCAAACTACCTATTAAAACTAGTAACCCCTAATCCGCTAAACCCACACAACGCAATAATGCTAATAAATCTATTAACCCCTAAACCGCCAAACCCCACAAGGCAAATAACTAATCACTAAGCCCCATAACCTAACACCCCCTAAATTAACCCCATTACATAAATTAAAATAAAACTAAATTACAATTAAAATAAAAAAACACATTACTTTAAAAATAAAAAAACTAAGTTTAAATTAAGCTAAAATTACAGAAAATAAAAAGCTAAAATTACAGAAAATAAAAAAGTCTAACATTACAGAAAATAAAAAAAATTATCAAAAATAAAAAATTATACCTAATCCCTATGAAAATAAAAAAGCCCTCCCAAAATAAAAAAAAACCCTAATCTAATACTAAACTACCAATAGCCTTTTGTAGGGCAGTGCCCTAAGTTAAACAGCTATTTTCCTTAAAAAAAATACTAAGTCCCCCCTCTAACAGTAAAAACCCCACCCACCAAACCCCCCAAAATAAAAAAAAACTAAAACTAAAAAAACCTAAACTACCCATTGCCCCTAAAGGGGCATTTGTATGATTTGAACAGCCAATAGGATTTCAGCATCCTATTGGCTGATTTGAATTTGAAGAATCAAATCAGCCAATAGGAATTCAAGGGGTGCCATTTTTTTTTCAGTGTATGGCGGCGATCGTACAAAGAGGATCCTCCACGCTCCATAGCTTCGCAGTCGCCGGTATTCAGTTCCTCAGTCGCCAGTCTTCAGTTCCGCGGCCCTAGATGAAGATAGAAGAGGTCGCCACTTGGAAGAAGACTTCACCGCCGGACTTCAGGAACCGGTCACTGCTTGGAAGAAGACTTCACCACCGGACTTCAGGAACCGTGAGTTACCTATCTGGGGGTTAGAGTTAGGCTTTTTTTTTAATTTTTACATTTTTTTAAATTTTTTAGATTAGGGTTATGGGCACTCTTAAAAGAGCTGAATGCCCTTTTAAGGGCAGTAAAAGAGCTGAATGCCCTTTTAAGGGCAATGCCCATACAAATGCCCCTTTAGGGGCAATGGGTAATTTAGGTTTTTTTAGTGTTAGGTTTATTAATTTGGGGGGTTTGGTGTGTAGGGGGTTTTACTGTTAGAGGGTGGACTTAGTATTTTTTTAAGGAAGAGAGCTGTACAAAAGGCCCTTTTAAGGGCTATTGGTAGTTTAGTATTAGATTTGGGGGGGTTATTCTGTTGTTGTTGTTTTTCATAGGGATTAGGTATAATTTTTTTATTTTTGATTAAAAAAAATTTATTTTCTGTAATTTTAGCTTTTTTATTTTCTGTAATTTTAACTTAATTTAAAATTTAAATTTAGTTTATTTTTCATTTTTAAAGTAATTTTGGGTTATTTATTTTTATTTTACTTTCCGTAATGGGATTATTCTAGGGGGTGTTAGGTTAGGGGGCTTGGTGAATGTTAGGTGATTTATGCCCTTTATGGATTAAAACCAGACTCTGCATCAACTATGTAATTTTCCATGGGAGTTTTGCCATGGATCCCACTCCGGCATGCCACAGTCCAGGTGTTAGTCCCCTTGAAACAACTTTTCCATCACTATTGTGGCCAGAAAGAGTCCCTGTGGGTTTTAAAATTTGCCTGCCTATTGAAGTCTATGGCGGTTTGCAAGGTTCGCCCGTTCGCGAACATTTGCTGAATTTCGCGTTCGAAGTTCGCGAACGGAAAATTTTATGTTCGCGACATCACTATTTGCTAACGCTTGCATTTTTTTCATTCTAGTTAGTGCATTTACACACGGCTTTAACCTTTTTGGAATTTTGTCTGATTACGTTAAACACGTTAAGATGATTTAATTTCAAATAAATACATTTAAACAAAACTTCCAAAAAATGTTAAAAAAAGTTATATCTACAAATCTGCAAACTTTAAAATAGGAAATGCCTATTTTTCATATTTTAATCATTCAAAACTAATTAAAGTGATTTTATGTTTTTCTTTCATTATTCAGATAGAGCATACAATTTTTATAAACGTTCCAATTTACTTCTATTTTTCATTTTGCTTTATTCTCTTGGTATTCTTTATTTAAGGAGCAGCAATGATCTAATGGGAGCTAGCTAAACATATCAGTAAGCCAATGATAAGAGAATAGGCGTCCGCAGACATTTTTCATGGAAGGGGGGCAATAAAGTGAAATATGCCCAGACAATAAACACACCCAAGATGCTACTTGTCCTAAATGGGTGTAATAAAATTCATGACTTTATCCAGACTCCTAACTTATAAATGAAAGTAAAAGGAGCATATCGTTTTTATTTATTATTTAGTGCTATGTTTATTTGATCTGTTGCATTATATAGTTATAAAGAAGAAAAAAATAATCAAAATTAAACACAAAAGAACCAAAATAAATTAACTTATACATATAAAGCCCAAAACTGCTAACAGTACATTACCTAAAATATGCAAAATAATCATTCCTCTATTTGTGCTATTGCCAAAACTTTTAACAAACTATTCCAGTGTATGATGAGGACACTGCACAGAAAGTGTTCATTCAGAGCACATTGCCATTAATGAGGTACCTTATTTTTTGCTGTTAAAAAGGTGGTAGGAGTGGAAATCCCTCTACATGGCTAATTATCAAACATACACACAGCATTGAGGAAGGGGTGTGACCTCATGCAAAATGTTCTGCCTTCCAGGAAGCTCACTCCCCACCACTGTACAAAGCAAGCTGGGAATAAGAGTCCAGAACTGCAGTGGCACAATACTGAGATGGAAATAGTCAACTATAAATTCCAGGATGCTATATAACTCCAAGAATACTTTGCTTCTTCCTCTAAAACAGAGCTACATTCAGGGGAATTAAAACAAAAAACAAAAATTCAATTGTCTTTTTTCCCCACTGAAGTTTGTACTCCAGGTGGGGAGAAAAATCCAGGGGGGGGGGCAGATGCCCCACCTTCCCCGATCTCTGGTTAATTTTATAAGCACTAATTGCTACCGCGAGCTCGTTTAATGGCTGGTTAATTATTTAGCGCTCCACTTGTAATCTAGACTATTATGCAGCTGTAAAAAAGTAGACAATATCACAGATCTGTGAGTGTGCACAGTTTCTGTCACAGACTGTGAGAATACCTGAACTCTCCGGACACAGAGGCGGAGCTTCAGTATCTAGGACCTTTAAGTTATTAAAACAGCAGACCTGGGGCTCCATTACATATGCAGCGGCGCCCACAAAAGCCGGCGCCGACGGTTTTTACGCGATTTTGCTATTACATATACGGAGCCGCATATAAATGCGGCACATATATATTTCACCCATTGTCCGTTATTTTTACTCCTATAAGCTAACATAGAACCGCGTCGCAAATCGATATCACATATTCAGCGCAGTGAAAATGGAGAAATTTTACTCCATTTTCACCTTGCCACACATAGGCAGATGCAGCAAGCCTTGCGCTGAGTATGTGAGCACCGTAACTCCCTGAAAATAGTAACTAGACTTCACCACCGGACTTCAGGAACCGTGAGTTACCTATCTGGGGGTTAGAGTTAGGCTTTTTTTTTAATTTTTACATTTTTTTAAATTTTTTAGATTAGGGTTATGGGCACTCTTAAAAGAGCTGAATGCCCTTTTAAGGGCAGTAAAAGAGCTGAATGCCCTTTTAAGGGCAATGCCCATACAAATGCCCCTTTAGGGGCAATGGGTAATTTAGGTTTTTTTAGTGTTAGGTTTATTAATTTGGGGGGTTTGGTGTGTAGGGGGTTTTACTGTTAGAGGGTGGACTTAGTATTTTTTTAAGGAAGAGAGCTGTACAAAAGGCCCTTTTAAGGGCTATTGGTAGTTTAGTATTAGATTTGGGGGGGTTATTCTGTTGTTGTTTTTTTTTCATAGGGATTAGGTATAATTTTTTTATTTTTGATTAAAAAAAATGTATTTTCTGTAATTTTAGCTTTTTTATTTTCTGTAATTTTAACTTAATTTAAAATTTAAACTTAGTTTATTTTTCATTTTTAAAGTAATTTTGGGTTATTTATTTTTATTTTACTTTCCGTAATGGGATTATTCTAGGGGGTGTTAGGTTAGGGGACTTGGTGATTAGTTATTTGCGTTGTGGGGTTTGGCAGTTTAGGGGTTAATAGATTTATTAGCATTATTGCGTTGTGTGGGTTTGGCGAATTAGGGGTTAATAGTTTAATAGGTTTATTGCGTTGTGGGTTAATGGCGGATTAGGTGTTAAAAGTTTTAATAGGTAGTTTGCGATGTGGGTGAATTGCGTATTAGAGGGTTAATAGTTTAATTAGGCATATTGCGTTGTGGGGGGTTGTCGGTTTCGGGGTTAATATTTTTATTATTAGTTCCGATTTGGGTTTGATGGTGGATTTAGGGGTTTTACATGTCGGGTTTATTTTTGGGAGGCGCGTTAGACTTTTACGGGAGTTTTTTTTATTTTCTTAGGCGCTGGCAGTTTCTAAAGTGCCATAAGTCACTGGCGACTCCAGAAATTAGTATTTACGCTCATTTCTGGACATCACTAGTTTATTTGATTTATGGCACTTTATGAACTGCCGGCGGGGTTTATGTAATACCCCGATGGGCGAGGTGAAATTATGGGTGGCGCGGGCTTCATCGCTTGCGCTGAATACTGCACTGTATATGTAATTTCTCCCCTAATTTCTAAAGAGCTGCAGGAACAGGATGAATTGCAACAACATAGTGGTTAGTTACTATTCTTTTGTAGCTGTGCACAGCAGTTTAATATCCCTTTAAGGATTAGGGCTGGGCAGGCTAGTTTGGTTTTACAAAACAAATAATGAAAGCATATATTACATATATTACTGTCCATTCAATAGTATTTCATTATATTGCTCTGCAATATAATATTTTTTCCTACAATTGTTAATCATTGAGTTTATTTATAGTAGGTTCTATATTTTTACCCATAACTGTTTGACTTCCTGACTTGACAAAAGAAAGACCATTAAAATAAGCTATCTTCCTTTGATGTTTCTATGGCACAGACCATTTCTTTATTTTATTTTGCCCTTAAAAGCTTTAAGCTGAAGTTTGATTCAATTACGCTCTTATGCATTCCAGCAGGGTGATATTACTTTTTCATGCACTTTACCTAATGCTTTTAATGAACTAGAAAATGTAATATAGCCCAGTACATGTTTAATAAAATATGGATTATGTCTGTATTATACTTTGATTCTTGCCTAGCAAAAGGCAACTCACATTTCAGATAACTCTACTCTGTATTGTAAAGTATATATATTGAGAAAAAGTAAACATTTTTTTAAAGTAAAACATATTGAAATATGATTCAATAAGCAGGTCTGGTAACTTTGAAAAATATTCAATAGTGTGAGCTAATTTGCATATCCGATGACATCACAATAAAAGCCATTACATAAAGAAATTGAATACAATACACAAAATAGTTTCAAACATGATTCAATAATGAGATTTTCCTTGAGTACTGTTTTAACAGTATTTTCATAATTTAGGATTTAATTCAATGTGAAAGAAGATCTGTAATTTGGTTTTTGAACGGGTTGTTGCAGGATTTGCAAATTTGGACCTAATCAAATTCATCATACACTAGGTATCACATACACCTTCAAAACCCATGTGATAATTTGCATTGAGAACACACACCAAAGGTACCTTCTGCCCCTATGCCTCTTTCCCTATCCCTCCTATCCCTATCCCGGTATCCCTGTCCCTATTCCTCTGTCCTTGTCCCTCTATCCCTATCTCTCTGTCCCTATTCCTCTTTCCCTATCCCTCTATCCCTGTCCCTATTCCTCTGTCCTTGTCCCTCTATCCCTATCCCTCTGTTCCTGTCCCTCTTTCCCTATCCCTCTTTCCCTATCTCTCTTTCCCTATCCCTCTATCCCTATCCCCCTATCCCTGTCCCTCTATCTCTGTCCCTATTCCTCTGTCCTTGTCCCTCTATCCTAATCCCTCTGTCCCTGTCCCTCTGTCCCTATTCCTCTGTCCCTGTCCCTCTATCCTTTGTTGCTGTTCCTATCCCTCTTTCCCTATCCCTCTATCCCTATCCCTCTGTCCCTGTCCCTATTCCTCTGTCCTTGTCCCTCTATCCCTATCCCTCTGTCCCTATTCCTCTGTCCCTGTCCCTCTTTCCTTTGTTGCTGTCCCTATCCCTCTGTCCCTATCCCTTTGTCCCTGTCCCTGTCCATCTGCCCCCTCTCTGTCCTTGTCCCTCTAACCGTGTCCCTTTGTCCCTATCCCTCTGTCCCTATACCTCTCCCTCTGTCCCTGTCTCTATCCCTCTTACCCTATTCCATTGTCCCTATCCCCCTATCCCTATCCCTCTTTCCCTGTCCCTCTGTTCCCCTGTCCCTATTCCCCTGTCCCTAGCCCTCTGTCCCTATCCCTCGGCCCCTATTCCTCTGTCCCTATACCTCTGTCCCTATGCCTCAATTCCTATCCCTCTGTCCCTACCCCTTCCCTGTCCCTCTGTCCCTATCCCTCTGTCCCTATCCCTCTGTCCCTGTCCCTATACCTCTGTCCCTATCCTTCTGTCCTTGTCCCTATCCATCTGTCCCTAACCCTCTGTCCCTATACCTCTGTCCCTATCCTTCTATCCCTATCTCTCTGTCCCTGTCCCTATCCCTCTGTCCCTGATTCTACTTCATACAGCTCTCTAACCCTCCCACCTCTATTGCCGCAATCTTAGGTACTGGCAGCTGTCTGCCAGTACCTATAGATCCTTTTTTCTATTTTTTTTTTAATTTTAGTTTTTTTCTGTAGTGTAGCTGCCCATCCCTCCCTGTTCTTTTTTTCTGTAACAGGGCACTCCCACTCCATCCCCTTCCCTCACCCTTCCGCTGCTGAGCCGCCCACCCGCCACGCGTCTCCTGCACACACCTCCCGCCGGCACCAGCAGAAGTGTCACCGTCTGTAATGATCAAGCAGTTATGTAAACACATATAAAAGCATTAATATATATGTATACATATATATATAAGTGCATTAGAGCCCTTAGTTTATATAAGGAGATCAAGTATAGGTCTTCATAACTGTAAACTTTATTAAGAATGCTAAACACACACACACACAGAATGCAAGAGCCACGTCCTGACTATATCATTGTGCACATAACAACAGGTTGATATGGTTCATACCAACTGATAATCTCAATATCAAACATTTCCCTTTTTCTTTTCTTTTTAAACAACAGAAAACATAAAGTACTTTTTTTTTTAACTGTAGTCTATGTGAAAGAACGTTAGTCCCTTTTAACATTGTTCAATGAGACAATTAGGTTTTTTGATATATCTACCTGACCTTGTTTGCATTGCATCACTGGCAGGCAAGTCAGTCGAGCTTTGCAAAGTTTCTCTGGCATCTTAATTATCCAGCTGCAATGGAGTGTTCAATATATTGCCAAAGGTTTCCTTCACGGTCAAATTTTTGTGAACTGATGGAATAGCCATCAAATGTCTACAATTCCTATGTAAACCTTGCCCATCATTGGTTTGAACTACATACGATCTTGGAGAATATTGCTGGATAACTGTCCCTTCAGTATTCCAGCTGTTTGAACCTTGTACTCGCACAGGAGTTTGTACCTGAAGATTCTCCAAAGGCTTTGCATCTCGGTCATAGGCCTCTATTTATCAAGATCTGGCGGACCTGATCCGACAGTGTGGATCAGGTCCGCCAGACCTCGCTGAATACGGCGAGCAATACGCTTGCCATATTCAGCATTGCACCAGCAGCTCACAAGAGCTGCTGGTGCAACGCCGCCCCCTGCAGACTTGCAGCCAATGGGACGCCAGCAGGGGGGTGTCAATCAACCAATTTCTGGCGTTGCCTGTCCGCATGCTCAGAGCAGGCGGACAGGTTATGGAGCAGCGGTCTTTGTGACCGCTGCTTCAAAACTGCTGTTTCTGGCGAGCACGGGGCATCAAGCTCCATTCGGAGCTTGATAGATAGGCCCCATAGTATTCATTCCCTTTTTCTATGAATTTCAATTTCATGTTTTTGTGGGAACCTTTACCAAGGTTTCAAAACTGGTACTCGTGTGACCAGCTGTCTGACAAACAATAATTCTGCCGGTGACTTCCCACATTTTAAGGGAGTAGCTCTATAGCTAAGAAGAGCCAGACATGGATCCATGTCTGCTTCTGTTGCTTTACAAAGTATGTTTTTCATTATCTTTACTCCAGCTTCTGCTAATCCATTTGCTTGTGGATATCCCGGGCTGGATGTTCGATGTTAAAATTGATAGGTACTGGCAAAACCCCTAAACTCTCTATAGTTGAATTGAGGACCTGTTAGGCATTATCTTATGACCGGGGGTATCACTGGACACTTAACAGCATTCTACACCTTCACTGAATGCATTACTTGATGAGATATCTCAGTGAACAACAGAGTCACAATCAGACAGGCAGCAAGGAAAGTATAATCACTGTTCTGTTTATTATAAGGCAGCAAATACTTTTATAGACAATGATTACAGTATATGGGGTTAAACAATGATGTATCATAGTCACACCACCTTACACAGTATGCTTAGAACAAAGAACCATAGTAACAATAAGGAGTAAAAAGGAGTATTTTTAATGAGCGAGGAGTGTTAGATAAAAGTATACCTAGGCGCATTGCCAAAGAGATAGCAAGGTCATCGGACAAATTATTGAGATAAAGTGTTCAGCTTAGAACATCAACATATTTTTCTCACAGCATAATAAACTATGTTATAATAAACTAATAATGAACAATTCTTAAAATGGAGGAATAAAAACAAAGTAAAGACAAAATTGTGTCAGTATTGTTATATATATGTTCTTACAGGACTGTTGTCTGATATTCTTGGAATGCTATGTCTCGCCAAAATTGCTTTTACTTTTTTGATCAATGTACTTGCTGACTCATCTTCCAATAATTCTATCTCTGGGTAATTAGAGGAGTAATCCATTACTAAGATATAATGCTGATTTTTGAAAACAAACAAGTCCATTCCTAACTTTTCCCAGGGTGCCAAAGGAGCGTCTGTATCCAGTACAGGCTCTTTAGGTAACTGAGGTCTGAATTTTTGGCAAGTTCGGCATTGAGTGATCATTGTCTCAATGTTTTCATTCATGTTTGGCCAGTACAAAATGTCTCTAGCTCGTCTTTTTGTCTTTTCTATACCTGAATGACCTCCATGTAGTCTTTTCAGTATTTGACTTTGCATACTTACTGGTACAATAATCTTTAGTCCTTATAAAAGTACCCCTTTTATCAAAGAAAGTTCAGAAATGTATGGTTTATACAGTGATGGCATTAGTGTCTTAGATTTTCCACTAGAAAGTGCTTTCTTCACTTGACTTAGAACAGCATCTGTTTCTGTAG
The DNA here is from genome assembly GCF_027579735.1 of Bombina bombina. NCBI lineage: Eukaryota > Metazoa > Chordata > Amphibia > Anura > Bombinatoridae > Bombina > Bombina bombina. The sequence continues at coordinate 1,205,518,280 of NC_069501.1, read as the reverse complement.
CCTGTTCTATTGCTACCCACATTGCATGACTAAACAGGACTGTCTTCAAGATCAGATTGATATAAAAAGTCACCTCTTTCTGCAACTGTAAGTCCTCATTGTTAAATGGTAAGGCCTAGATTTAGAGTTCGGCGGTAAAAGGGCTGTTAACGCTCCGCGGGTTTTTTTCTGGCCGCACCATAAATTTAACTCTGGTATCGAGAGTTCAAACAAATGCTGCGTTAGGCTCCAAAAAAGGAGCGTAGAGCATTTTTACCGCAAATGCAACTCTCGATACCAGAGTTGCTTACGGACGCGGCCGGCCTCAAAAACGTGCTCGTGCACGATTCTCCCATAGGAAACAATGGGGCTGTTTGAGCTGAAAAAAAAACCTAACACCTGCAAAAAAGCAGCGTTCAGCTCCTAACGCAGCCCCATTGTTTCCTATGGGGAAACACTTCCTACGTCTGCACCTAACACTCTAACATGTACCCCGAGTCTAAACACCCCTAACCTTACACTTATTAACCCCTAATCTGCCGCCCCCGCTATCGCTGACCCCTGCATTACACTTTTAACCCCTAATCTGCCGCTCCGTAAACCGCCGCCACCTACGTTATCCCTATGTACCCCTAATCTGCTGCCCTAACACCGCCGACCCCTATGTTATATTTATTAACCCCTAATCTGCCCCCCACAACGTCGCCGACACCTACCTACACTTATTAACCCCTAATCTGCCGAGCGGACCTGAGCGCTACTATAATAAAGTTATTAACCCCTAATCCGTCTCACTAACCCTATCATAAATAGTATTAACCCCTAATCTGCCCTCCCTAACATCGCCGACACCTACCTTCAATTATTAACCCCTAATCTGCTGACCGGAGCTCACCGCTATTCTAATAAATGTATTAACCCCTAAAGCTAAGTCTAACCCTAACACTAACACCCCCCTAACTTAAATATAATTTACATCTAACGAAATAAATTAACTCTTATTAAATAACTTATTCCTATTTAAAGCTAAATACTTACCTGTAAAATAAATCATAATATAGCTACAATATAAATTACATTTATATTATAGCTATTTTAGGATTAATATTTATTTTACAGGCAACTTTGTAATTATTTTAACCAGGTACAATAGCTATTAAATAGTTAAGAACTATTTAATAGTTACCTAGTTAAAATAATTACAAATTTACCTGTAAAATAAATCCTAACCTAAGATATAATTAAACCTAACACTACCCTATCAATAAAATAATTAAATAAAATACCTACAATTACCTACAATTAACCTAACACTACACTATCAATAAATTAATTAAACACAATTGCTACAAATAAATACAATTAAATAAACTATCTAAAGTACAAAAAATAAAAAAGAACTAAGTTACAGAAAATAAAAAAATATTTACAAACATAAGAAAAATATTACAACAATTTTAAACTAATTACACCTACTCTAAGCCCCCTAATAAAATAACAAAGACCCCCAAAATAAAAAATTCCCTACCCTATTCTAAAATACAAAAATTACAAGCTCTTTTACCTTACCAGCCCTGAACAGGGCCCTTTGCGGGGCATGCCCCAAGAAGTTCAGCTCTTTTGCCTGTAAAAGAAAACATACAATACCCCCCCCCCAACATTACAACCCACCACCCACATACCCCTAATCTAACCCAAACCCCCCTTAAATAAACCTAACACTAATCCCCTGAAGATCTTCCTACCTTGTCTTCACCATACCAGGTTCACCGATCCGTCCTGGCTCCAAGATCTTCATCCAACCCAAGCGGGGGTTGGCGATCCATAATCCGGTGCTGAAGAGGTCCAGAAGAGGCTCCAAAGTCTTCATCCTATCCGGCAAGAAGAGGACATCCGGACCGGCAAACATCTTCTCCAAGCCGCATCTTCTATCTTCTTCCATCCGGTGCGGAGCGGGTCCATCTTGAAGCAGGCGACGCGGATCCATCCTCTTCTTCCGATGTCTCCCGACGAATGACGGTTCCTTTAAGGGACGTCATCCAAGATGGCGTCCCTCGAATTCCGATTGGCTGATAGGATTCTATCAGCCAATCGGAATTAAGGTAGGAATTTTCTGATTGGCTGATGGAATCAGCCAATCAGAATCTAGTTCAATCCGATTGGCCGATCCAATCAGCCAATCAGATTGAGCTCGCATTCTATTGGCTGATCGGAACAGCCAATAGAATGCGAGCTCAATCTGATTGGCTGATTGGATCAGCCAATCGGATTGAACTTGATTCTGATTGGCTGATTCCATCAGCCAATCAGAAAATTCCTACCTTAATTCCGATTGGCTGATAGAATCCTATCAGCCAATCGGAATTCGAGGGACGCCATCTTGGATGACGTCCCTTAAAGGAACCGTCATTCGTCGGGAGACATCGGAAGAAGAGGATGGATCCGCGTCGCCTGCTTCAAGATGGACCCGCTCCGCACCGGATGGAAGAAGATAGAAGATGCGGCTTGGAGAAGATGTTTGCCGGTCCGGATGTCCTCTTCTTGCCGGATAGGATGAAGACTTTGGAGCCTCTTCTGGACCTCTTCAGCACCGGATTATGGATCGCCAACCCCCGCTTGGGTTGGATGAAGATCTTGGAGCCAGGACGGATCGGTGAACCTGGTATGGTGAAGACAAGGTAGGAAGATCTTCAGGGGATTAGTGTTAGGTTTATTTAAGGGGGGTTTGGGTTAGATTAGGGGTATGTGGGTGGTGGGTTGTAATGTTGGGGGGGGGGTATTGTATGTTTTCTTTTACAGGCAAAAGAGCTGAACTTCTTGGGGCATGCCCCGCAAAGGGCCCTGTTCAGGGCTGGTAAGGTAAAAGAGCTTGTAATTTTTGTATTTTAGAATAGGGTAGGGAATTTTTTATTTTGGGGGTCTTTGTTATTTTATTAGGGGGCTTAGAGTAGGTGTAATTAGTTTAAAATTGTTGTAATATTTTTCTTATGTTTGTAAATATTTTTTTATTTTCTGTAACTTAGTTCTTTTTTATTTTTTGTACTTTAGATAGTTTATTTAATTGTATTTATTTGTAGCAATTGTGTTTAATTAATTTATTGATAGTGTAGTGTTAGGTTAATTGTAGGTAATTGTAGGTATTTTATTTAATTATTTTATTGATAGGGTAGTGTTAGGTTTAATTATATCTTAGGTTAGGATTTATTTTACAGGTAAATTTGTAATTATTTTAACTAGGTAACTATTAAATAGTTCTTAACTATTTAATAGCTATTGTACCTGGTTAAAATAATTACAAAGTTGCCTGTAAAATAAATATTAATCCTAAAATAGCTATAATATAAATGTAATTTATATTGTAGCTATATTATGATTTATTTTACAGGTAAGTATTTAGCTTTAAATAGGAATAAGTTATTTAATAAGAGTTAATTTATTTCGTTAGATGTAAATTATATTTAAGTTAGGGGGGTGTTAGTGTTAGGGTTAGACTTAGCTTTAGGGGTTAATACATTTATTAGAATAGCGGTGAGCTCCGGTCGGCAGATTAGGGGTTAATAATTGAAGTTAGGTGTCGGCGATGTTAGGGAGGGCAGATTAGGGGTTAATACTATTTATGATAGGGTTAGTGAGGCGGATTAGGGGTTAATACATTTATTATAGTAGCGCTCAGGTCCGCTCGGCAGATTAGGGGTTAATAAGTGTAGGCAGGTGGAGGCGACGTTGTGGGGGGCAGATTAGGGGTTAATAAATATAACATAGGGGTCGGCGATGTTAGGGGCAGCAGATTAGGGGTACATAGGGATAACGTAGGTGGCGGCGATTTGCGGTCGGAAGATTAGGGGTTAATTATTTTAAGTAGCTTGCGGCGACGTTGTGGGGGGCAGGTTAGGGGTTAATAAATGTAATACAGGGGTCGGCGGGGTTAGGGGCAGCAGATTAGGGGTACATAAGTATAACGTAGGTGGCGGTCGGCAGATTAGGGGTTAAAAATTTTAATCGAGTGGCGGTGATGTGGGGGGACCTCGGTTTAGGGGTACATAGGTAGTTTATGGGTGTTAGTGTACTTTAGGGTACAGTAGTTAAGAGCTTTATAAACCGGCGTTAGCCAGAAAGCTCTTAACTCCTGCTATTTTCAGGCGGCTGGAATCTTGTCGTTAGAGCTCTAACGCTCACTGCAGAAACGACTCTAAATACCAGCGTTAGAAAGATCCCATTGAAAAGATAGGCTACGCAAATGGCGTAGGGGGATCTGCGGTATGGAAAAGTCGCGGCTGAAAAGTGAGCGTTAGACCCTTTAATCACTGACTCCAAATACCAGCGGGCGCCCAAAACCAGCGTTAGGAGCCTCTAACGCTGGTTTTGACGGCTACCGCCGAACTCTAAATCTAGGCCTAAGTAAGCTTGTGACAGAGCATCCGCTACCACCAACTCCTTGCCAGGTATAAAGTTCAAGGTAAAGTCATACCTTTGAAGTCTCAGCAACAAATGTTGAATTCTTGGAGGTGCATCTATCAAGCCCTTTTGGTAGATGTGAATCAAATGTTTGTGATCAGTTTCTGCTGAAAATACTCTCCCATACAAATAAACATGACTTTTTCACATACGTAAACTATTCCCAGTGTTTCCTTTTCAATTTGTGTATATGATTTTTCTGTATCTATCAATGTCCTAGATGCATAAGCCACAGGCATCCATCCCGAGCCTTGATTTTGAAATAGAACTGCTCACGATCCATTCTGTGAGGCATCAGTTGACAACTTTGTTTATGCTGTTGGATTAAAGAATTACAGAATTGGTGCAGTAGTATGCATTTTCTTCAAAAACTTCCATTCTTTCTGGTGATTCTCTGACCATTCCCAGGCATAGTTTTTTCTGAGTAGTTGTCTCATTAGTACAGTTTTGTCTGGTAAATAAGGTATGAACTTGCTAAGGTATTTCATCATTCCTAGTAAGCGTTGTATACCCTGCTTATTTTCTGGCTGTGGCATTTCTGTAATTGCCTTATTCTTTTTCATGTCTGGTAAAACACCACCTCCAGTGAGTTGTTCTCCCAAATATTGAATTGAAGTTTTTTCTGAATTGACACTTTGGGTCATATTTACCAATGTGCGAGCGGACATGATACGAAGTAGCGTATCATGTCCACTGCACATCGATAAATGCTGACAGAATATGCTGTCTGCATTTATCATTGCACCAGCAGTTCTTGTGAACTGCTAGTGCAATGCCGCCTGCAGATTCGCAGCCAATCAGCCGCTAGCAGGGGGTGTCAATCAACCTGATCATAGTCGATCGGGTTGATTTCTGTCCGCCGCCTCAGAGCAGGCAGACAAGTTATGGAGCAGCAGTCTTTAGACCGCTGCTTCATAACTTCTGTTTCCGGTGTGCCTGAAGGCTCGCCGGAAACAAGGGGCATCAAGCTCCATACAGAACTTGATAAATATGCCCCTTTGCCTTTTTGAACTTCAAATTATTCTCCTTAGCAACATCTAATACCCTCTTTAGTCTTTCATCATGTTCTTGCTTGGTTTTACCCCAGATCAGAATATCATCAATGAATATGGCTGTACCCGGTATTCTTTCGAGAAGTTGCTGCATGGTACTATGAAACACTTCTGGTGCTGAACACAAGCCGAAAGGCAGTCGTTTGTACCTCCCATAAGGAGTATTGAAAGTGCAGAGTTTTATGCATCCAGTTTGCTGATACAGTTGCTCCACTTAGCTCCCCAAGCAGTTCTGGTTTTGTTGGTAAGTGGAAGTGTTCTCTTAAGATGCTTTAATTCAGTTCCTTGGAATCAATACAGATTCTGAGACCCCCATCCGGTTTATTCCACCAACACCATAGAATGAACCCATTCAGTAGGTGTTTTGATTGTCTTTATAATACCTTTTTCCTCAATCTTGGCTAGTTCCCGTTTAAGATGATCCCTTAGAGCAACTGGAACATTTCACATAACATGCACTACTGGATGAGTTGTATTTTATGTTGTATTGGAAGACATCATATTCCTTCAAATACTTCAGCATAGTCTGTTAATAAATGTTCTATGCCCTCTTCTTTATTAGTTCCATCAATGGCATTTACCCTTTGAATCAGTACTAAAGTTTCACACATTTGAAGACCCAGTAGAGCTGGTTTGTTTCCTGGAACTACCAGAATGTTCATTTTATGAATTTGATTTCCATATATTCCATGAACACACTGCACTTGCCAAGCCCTGGAATAAAAACATAATTTATGCTTAACTGATAAATGTATTTCTTTCCAAATATGGTGAATCATCAATTACTAGTGGGAATATCACTCCTGCCCAGCAGGAGGAGGCAAAGAGTACCACAGCAAAGCTGCTATATATGTCACTTCTCTTACCCATAATCCCTAGCCATTCGACCAAAGGAAAAATGGAAAAAGAAGATAACACACAAAAGTGTAGAGGTGCCTGAGGTTTTAGAAAAAATAACTGTCTTAAATAAAAGGTGGGCCGTGGACTCACCGTATCCAGAAAGAAAGAAATTAATCAGGTAAGCATAAATTATGTAGTGAGTCCACGGAATCATCAATTACTAGTGGGAATCAATACTCAAGCTAGAGGACACAGATGATAAGGGAGGGACAAGACAGGTAGACCTAAACAGAAGGGACCACCGCTTGAAGAACCCTTCTCCTAAAAGAAGCCTCAGCTGAGGCAAAAGTATCAAATTTATAAAACTTAGAAAAAGTATGCGAAGCTTCATTTTTAAATGCCCAGTAAGAAGAAACAGCCCTCGTGGAATGAGCAGTGATTCTCTCAGGAGGTTGCTGTCCAGCAGTCTCATAGGTCAAACGAATAATACTCCTTGGCCAAAAAGAAAGAGAAGTAGCCATAGCTTTCTGACACTTGTGCTTCCCAGAAAAACAAACGAAGCAGAAGACTGACGAAAGTCCTTAGTTGCCTGAAGAGAGAACTTCAATGCACGCACAACATCTAGGCTGTGCAACAAACGCTCCTTAGGAGAAGAAGGATTAGGACACAAAGAAGGAACCACAATTACCTGATTAATATTCTTGGTTGAAACAACCTTAGGTAGGAAACCTAACTTAGTACATAGAACCACCTTATCAGAATGAAAAATAAGATAAGGAGAATCAAACTGCAGAGCCGAGAGTTCAGAAACTCTCAGAGCAGAAGAAATAGCAACAAGAAACAAAACCTTCCAAGATAATATCTTAATATCTAAAAAATGCATAGGTTCAAACGGAGCCAGCTGTAAAATTCTAAGAACAAGGTTAAGACTGCAGGAAGGAGTAACGACTTTAAACACAAGCCTGATCCTAACCAGGGCCTAACAAAAAGATTGCACGTCTGGCACATATGCCAAACGCTTATGCAACAAAATAGACAACGTAGAAATCTGACCCTTCAGAGCACTAGCTGACAAACCCTTCTCCAGACCCTCCTAGAGAAAATACAAAATCCTAGGAATCCTGACTCTACTCCAAGAGTAGCCTCTGGATTCACACCAATACAGATATTTATGCCATATCTTATAGTAAATTTTCCTTGTCACAGGCTTACGAGCCTGAATCATGGTCTAATGACCGACTCTGAAAACCCAAGCTTAGATAAAATCAAGCGTTCAATCTCCAAGCAGTCAGTTTCAGAGAAACAAGATTTGGATGAAGAAAAGGACCCTGAAGTAGTAGGTCCTTCCTCCGAGGGAGTCTCCATGGAGGTAGAGACGACATTTCCACTAGATCTGCATACCAGATCCTGTGAGGCCATACCAGCACTATGAGAATCACCAACGCAATCACCGAGCATTGACCCTTGGCAGGAGAGCAAACAGAGGTAATATGTATGCTAGACTGAAGTTCCAAGGAACCGGCAGAGCATCTATCAAGAAAGCTTGTGGATCCCTCGAAAAGTAAAAAACAAAGAAAAAAGAAACATTTAGTACAATACAACGAAACAGGCTAAGAAATGTTAATATGTTGCTCGAAAGCCAAAAGACATTGTAAAAACCTTATCATTAGAAACATTAAATATGCAAGGGAGTTGCGGTAGAGCATACTTTTACTTATTATAGTATTTTATGTACATAATACAGTATCCATATAGATTATCAATTAGTAAGCAAAACCGTGTGAACGAGAGCATTATATTTTGAATTAACTAGCATTCAAAAGTCAATATTAAATTCAGAGACCATATATAACCAGACTTAGTCAAACCTTATGATGATTTATAGATGTACGAGAATAGAAAGTATACACATATATTATATTAGTCAGTAATCTGATTTGTACAATATTGTAGATATATTGTATATTAGCTGGTTCTTTGTTACAAATGTTAGTCCTATTTATAACTGTATATTGGGTGGGGTATCTTGGTTTGGTATGTTAGAATGATAGAGCTCATCATTCATTATTAGTAGCCACTTTTTACAAATGAATTAGTATATGTTTTTTTACATATTATAGTCAGTTTATTCCAGAGAGGAGAGAATGGAACATGGTAGGTGTTTTTTTATATATAAGATGTTATCTATGTGTAAAGAAACATGTTATCACAGGCCTTGATATAGGTCCAAATCCCATCCTAAATGTATCCCTTTTGGTTCTCTGGTCTCTAGTTTAAAAATCCATTGGACTTCTCTGTTCAGTAGTTTCCTATATCTGTCCCCTCCTCTTTTATTCAGAGGAACATAATCTATAGCTTGAAACATAAGTGCATTTTTGCCTTGTGAAGGTTAAAGTGTTTACCTACAGGTGTTTTTGGAGTGTCCTTGTCTATTGATGTAAGATGTTCACAAATCCAATAAATATCATGGAAAACAAAGTAACCAACAAAAAGAGAAAAAAGTAAATTTCTCAGACTCAAATTTCTCAGTAAGGAGTCATATTGCATCAACACCCATACCAGGGTCTACAGACACAACTGATCCAAACTCTCCAGAAACTAATAATCAATGTTATACAGAACACCTTGGAGCAAGACCAAAAAACACGAGTAGACCCAATGATAGTGAACTGCCAAGTCCAAATGATAAGGATGAAGGAACATCAAAACAATCAAAAAAAGTCCGAAAAACAGCAGAACAAGAAAAAACCTATGACGAGAAGATATGCACAGTAGTGAACTTATCCAAATATCCGTTGGACAAACATGAAATGGAGGTCCTGGAGAAAGGCCTGAGATTCTCACCATCAACGGACTTTGATCTTTTTCATACCATTACAGACGTTAACTGCTTTGTGAGAAAATTAGTATTAAAAAAGTACTTTATGCAAATTCAAAATAATGATAGTTCACAGGTACATACTATTTCTGGGGTAGATAGAAATGAGAGCCCACATCCAAAGATAAATGAAAGTCCACTTCCAGAAAGAAATGAGAGTCCACTTCAAGTTTTAGGTGCAATACAACCCACTAACATCAATATTGACCTAGATTTTGAAGATGCTAGAATAAAACAGATACTAGATGATTTGGGTAATGAATCAGCCAGGGTAACAATTGACACCTTTACCCAAAAAGCTACAAACAAACACCTTAAATCAAAAAGTACTTTTTACCCTCTACATTCACATAATAACTATATTGAAATGTTCCAAGAAAAAACACATAGAGACCTGGTAAAAATACACCAATACACCAAACAGAATAATCAAAGACAAATGACCACTAAATCAAATTTGACATATAAACAAAAACAATCCCTGAAGAAACTGATTGATAACCAACACATAACAATTACCCCGGCTGATAAAGGTGGATCCATAGTGGTCCAAGATACAACTAATTACCACAGAGATTCATTGAGGCCTACTTATCAAGCCGTCAACTTACTTGCATTCGACAGCACCAATATGCTCGCCTGACATCGCCTAACATCGCTGCCGTGCACCTGAATATGTTCTCCAAATTTAACAAAAAAGCTGTCAAAAAGCTGCACACCAAGTATGGGACGATGAGCAGCGGACTGTTGTTAACTAACAGTCATCGATCTCGCTGCTATTCGGCTTTTCCCTAGCTTTATTTGTATACTGTCACTAAGCACTGTCACTATACTAAAATGTTTAACCGCCTATCCCGCCGCTCCCGGACCCCGCTGCAACTCTAATAAAGTTTTTAACCCCTAAACCGCCCACTCCCGGAGCCCACTGCATCTCTAATAAATGTACTAACCCCTAAACCGCCGCTCCCAGAGCCCACTGCAACTCTAATAAATGTATTAACCCCTAAACTGCCGCTCCCAGGCCCCGTCGCCAACTACATTATATTCTTAACCCCTAATCTGCTGCCCCCTACACCGTCGCCCCCTACATTATGTTATTAACCTGACACTCATGGAGCCCACCGCAACTAAATAAAGTTATTAACCCCTAAACCGCCAGCCCCCCACATCGTCATAAACTAAATTAACCTATTAACCCCTAAACCTAACAACCCGCTAACTTTATATTAAATATTAACTCATCCCTATCTTATAATAAATTTAAACTTAAATTTAGATTTAAATTAAACTATATTAAATTAATAATTAATCTACCCTAACTATTATACTAAATTACATTAAACTAATAATTAATCTACCCTAACTATTATACTAAATTACATTTGACTACAAATTAAATTAAATATATATTTAAACACCTAATCCTACTCAAATAATTTAAATCTACTATAAAAAATGACTAAGTTACAAAAAACTAACAACTAAGTTACAAAAAATAACAAACACTAAGTTACAAAAAAAAATAAACACTAAGTTACACAAAATAAAAAATAAATTATGAAAGATTTAAACTAATTACACCTAATCTAAGGCCCCTATGAAAATAAAAAGGCCCCCCAAAATAAAAAAAACCCTAGCCTACAATAAACTAAATATAGCCCTTAAAAGGGCCTTTTGCTGGGCATTGCCCCAAAGAAATCAACTCTTTTACCTGTAAATAAAAAATACAGACACCCCCAAATAAAATCCTAAGCTCCCCATTGCCCTGAAAAGGGCATTTGGATGGGCATTGCCCTTAAAAGGGCATTTAGATCTATTGCAGACCAAGCCCTAATTTAAAACTAAAACCCACCCAATACACCCTTAAAAAATCCTAACACTAACCCCTGAAGATTCACTTACAGTTTTGAAGATCCGACATCCAACCTCCAAGAAGCCGGGAGAAGTCCTCATCGAAGCCGGGAGAAGTCTTCATCCAAGCGGCCGAAGTCTTTATCCAAGCCTGCAGAAGTCTTCACCCAGATGGCATCTTCTATCTTCATCCATCCGGCGAGGAGCGGGTCCATCTTCAAGACATCCGACGCGGAGCATCCTCTTCTTTCCGACGACTAACGATGAATGAAGGTTCGTTTAAGTGACGTCTTCCAAGATGGCGTCCATTAGATTCCGATTGGCTGATAGAATTCTATCAGCCAATCGGAATAAAGGTTGAAAAAATCCTATTGGCTGTTGCAATCAGTATGGTAGAAGCCTAATATAGAATCTCTAATTAGAATCTGTGGTGGTTCCCCCTTAGGTCGCTATACTACAATAGTTGTTGTTTGTATAACTAACGTATGAGCCCATACCGGTCTCCATTTAGCAATCAGCTGTGAGCCTTATAACAATACGCTTTATTTCCCTTACGTTGCACAGCAGGACTGTTAAGGAGACAGATATAACAAGTCCCTTATAATACTACAATGGTCCTTTATTTGCATATAATAAACTTTAACACCTAAACGTGTGTCTGCTACTTAGCTGGCTACAGCTGTCTATATTGAGTTACGCTGCATTTGTACATAATGAGAGCGGTGCTTGTTGCCATGTCATAAGATTAGAATTAATCAATTTTATTAAGCACTATATCTAAATCATTATTGGGGGTACTATTGGGCAATATCACCTTTGATATGGTGGTTCAATTTCTGAAATAAACGTTATTGTCTTAAGTACTATAACCTACTAGATACTTTAAGATTCAGTGCAAATTGGGCAAATACGTAAATAAATCAAGTATACACCAAACATACTGAAATACATAATACTAGCCAAGTAATCCTTGATCTATGAGTTACATCATAGTATATTATCATACTAGTGGCCAGTTATCAATAGTTAATATACAAATTAGATATCTATATATTTCAGATGTTGTTCAACAAACGACACTATAGAACAAGTTACCCAAATATTGATACTTTAACTCTATTTAAGTAGCACTGGTATTATCTGAGCTCCTTATTAATAAAAGTTATAACACCTTCAGTGTAATATTGATATAATTTGTATATAATATATCAGTTGTCATATTTATATCATCCTTTAATGGTTAATTCCTACTATCCTGCTACCTAACGAGAGAACCTCAGTATTTTAATTTGAGCTGACATTAATTTAAATCACAGCACCAACCCCATAATAGTCAGATATTAAACTATTATTTATTGCTGCTAACCTTAAGTTTTAATTACAGCCATTTTTAAATATGTTCTAATAAAGATTTATTTTTTTAACTTATGTGACCTAACAGTTTTCCTACACGAAGCACACATAGAGTCTAAGGAGTGCTATCATAATATCCTTGAGTTCAATTCTTCATTGAATTTTAGTTAAAGGTATTTGTTAACTAGCAAAAGTAGTCAAATAGTGCCAAATTTGCATTCGGAACATCTGTAGTGATGTAGGCATCCATCTGTGTCGGACTGAGACTGGCGGATCGTATGTTACGTCACAGATTTCTACTTTTGTAGGGTTTGATAACTAAGGAGAATCAAGCTCGCCACAATTACGCTGCGAAATTCCAGTGTATTTGTGGTTGACGGCTTGATAAATAGGGGCCATTAAATCAAATTAATGATAGAAAAACCTATAGTTTGCTTCCCAGGAATCCTACTGGTGTTTTCCTACCTGAATTACACAAATTATTGGACTGGAGAACAATTTGCCCCCGCTTATGCAAATTTCTTTATGGGGTGGTTCGAGTCTACATATATTTATGGTGAGCATAACATTTATAATGGTTTTATCAAGTCGTGTATGAGATATATTGACAACTTGACTTGATAATAATTTGGTCTGGTACTCATGAACAAGCAAAATGATTCTTGTCTTATCTTAATTCTAATTCTATGAACCTAAAATGTACCCACAATATGAACAACCATACTATAGAATATCTAGAAATTGTGCTAAAAGGTGAGAAGGGTAGGATTACATCAGAACTATATAGAAAATAAATTTCAGGGAATAAAATTTTAAGAGCCGATTCCTGCCACTCAAAACATCTAAAAATTGGATTTCCAAAAGGTTAACTGATCCGAATTAGAAGGATATGCACAGATATACATAATTATGATAAACATTCACTAGAGTTAGTTCAAAGACTTGAAAAAAGAGGATATAATAAAAAGTCTCTCATAACACTATGAGATAAGATAAGGAACATGAATAGAACAAGTCTTTTACAAAATAAACAGCGAAAAAGTCAGATTCGTAACACATTTTAGTAACCAATTTGCCAAAATTAAAGGCATTATACATAAGAACCTTGGTATTCTAACCCTAGATCCCCAGTGTAAAAAGATCCTGGATAAAGGTATCAAATTCATTCCAAAACGAGCAGCTACTATAGGTAGCCAAGTGATCAAATACGTATATGGTATAGATACCCCTACTAGAAAAACATGGCTGACAAGAAAGGGATTTTTTCGTTGTGGCAGACATTGTAATGTCTGCGTTCACTGCAAGACTGATTTCATCAGTTAACAATTATATATATAACATCAAATATAGATTAGACTGTTCGAAATATGTGATCTCATGTAAAATCTGTGGAAAATAATACACAGGTCCACTAGTAGGAATCTAAAGGACAGGATACGTGAACATCTTACATCAATAGACAAAGACCCTCCCAAAACACCTGTAGGTAAACACTTTAACCTTCACAAAGAAGGCAAAAATGCACTTATGTTTCAAGCTATAGATTATGTTCCTCCGAATAAAAGAGGAGGGGACAGATATAGGAAACTACTGGACAGAGACGTCCAAAGGATTTTTACACTAGAGACCAGAGAACCAAAAGGGATAAATTTAAGATGGGATTTGGACATATATCAAGGCCTGTGATAACATGTTTCTTTACACATAGATAACATCTTATATAAAAAAACACCTACCCTGTTCCGTTCTCTCCTCTCTGGAATAAACTGACTATAATATGTAAAAAACATATACTAATTCATTTGTAATAATGAATGATGTGCTCTATCATTCTAACATACTAAATCAAGATACCCCACCCAATATACAGTTATAAATAGTACTAACATTTATATACTTTCTATTATCGTACATCTATAAATCATCATAAGGTTTGACTAAGTCTGGTTATATATGGTCTCTGAATTTAATATTGACTTTTGAATTCTAGTTAATTCAAAATATAATGCTCTAGTTCACAAGGTTTTTCTTACTAATTGATAATCTATTTTGATACTGTATTATGTACATAGAATACTATAATAAGTAAAAGTGTGCTCTACCGCAACTCCCTTGTATATTTAATGTTTCTAATGATAAGGTTTTTACAATGTCTTTTGGCTTTTGAGCAACATATTAACAAATATCAATAAGTGTTCTAAACTAATAACAATGTTGGAACTGCTGTTGCCATTTCATAGCCTGTTTTGTTGTATTGTACTAAATGTTTCTTTTTTCTTTGTTTTTCACTTGTATTTATATGTTTGTACATCTCTGTGACCATGTCCGTAACTGCTTTGAATAGCTAGCAATTGTGAACCACTAAGAATGCAGACGTAATGTTCTGTTATACTAAATGAAAGAGTTTACATTATGAGGGCAGGCTAACTCTTATGACAATGCTCACAGAGAGTTTCCCTATACGTCAAAGTCCTGGGGACTTGTCCGCTACGTAGCCATTTATACCTATATGCGGACACCCCCAGGCTGTCTTTGAGAAAGCGCCATTGGGTGTGAAATGCGTCAGATGACGTATCTCGCTATTGTCTCAATGTGATTTCATGTGAGTTACCACTGTTTTAAGGTATATTCAATAAATATTTCTACTTTGGTGCATAAGTGTCTTGTGCTCTTGGATAAGGACTATTATCTTGTTAACGCATGCAAGGAGAAAGTTGTTCTTTGTCTTTTTCTAAATACAGAAGTTTCCCTCCCTGTAAATCCACCGTGCAATTGCGGATCCCCATGTGTATACCTTCCTTCACGCTGTAAGGCGACAGCGTTCCTTTCTTCCAAGCACAACAAGGTAACTAATATAGTATCTCAATCCCTGTTTGTGTGTATATATAGGAATATCTATTTAGAAATGCATAGAACATTTATCTCATATGATCGGGCTGACTGACACCTACTGCAGATTGGCCGCAAATCTGCAGGGGGAGGCATTGCACAAGCAGTTCCCAAGAACTGCTTGTGCAATGATAAATGCTGATAGTGTATGCTGTCGGCATTTATCGATGTCTGTCGGATAATAAATCAGCCCCTTGGTGGTAATTGAAGTGTAATATGGATTACAGACCTTTAGCTCAAAAGGACAAACGGTTAAAGCAACATAAATCGCCTTGTAATTATAAGACAATTCTACTGTCTTGCAACAAATTGACATGCCAGCCAGGTATGAAAGCATTTTGCTTTATTTGTGCTCTCTATCTGAATCATAAAAGTTTAATTTGGACCTCCAAGCCCTTTGATTAAATCAACATTGTACTCAGGCAAGCAGCATAAGGGAACAAGAAACCCAATATATTTATTTCATGAATCAGATAGAACACAACAGTTTTATTTCATTATTCAGATAGAACATAACATTTTTATTTCATGATTTATTTCAATCCTGACTTCACAGTACAGTCCAGCCCCGAAATACCAAGCAATCCCTCTCTGAACGAAAGAAATATCAAAACCCCAGACGTACATTTCGGCCTATTGTGGGCCTCGTCAGTGAGGTGCAGCCATATCCCTCTAGGCACACTGAGCAACGGGTCCATGTCTGGATTCCCGCATCACACTTAGGGAGACTTCCCTAGGTATCATAATTTTCAGAAATAAAAAGAGAGAAGCGCTCAACCTGGGAATGAACAATAGCATAATAGCTTGTTCTATGGCTAGTTACCACCCAAGAAGCAGTCTCTTTTTGCTCAACATGTGCCTTTCACAGAGAAGAACTTTCCTGAAGCATATCAGTCTGATTCTGACTAAACCGTACAATTATTTGTATTCCAAGTAATGGTGGCTCTCTCTCTTTCTCACACTCCTCACTGGGAGGTTAATTTATGCTGATGCTGCCTCTCATTTACTTAACTTTTCTATATACAATACTACAGTATTGAAATTTTCAGTATAGGTGGCGGTTTCAGCAGGAAAGAGAGCTGTTTTTAAATGGCAAAATAAAAGTAAAGGAGCTATATGCAATACATGCCAGTAGACAAAATGAAAAAGGGAGAAAATGATAGAGTACATCATCCCTTTTATCTATTTTCATCCAAAAAGATGCTGAAAAATATGCCTGCTAATGGGTCCTGATGAATGGACATTAAAATATATGGTTAATTGTATTGGTGACAAAATCTTGCAAGTTTTAGGATTTATTTTGATTAGGTTTTTAAAATCAAACCCTTTAGCAGCTTTATTCAGGGGATATCTATGTGTTAGATATTAACATATGCAATTGCTAATCTTCCATAACAGAATATATTTTGTGCACCAGCATTTTAAATAGACATGTGCATGGCGAAAAAATTCAGTTCGGTTCGGATCGATTCGGAATTTTTCGAAGTTCGGTTCGGATCGATTCAAATTCGGAAAATTTCGAATCGATTCGTTTCGGATTCGTTTCGGATTTATTTGGATTTGAAGAAATTCGGCTGGATTCGGTTCGATTCGGTTCGATTCGGTTCGTAATTCGGCAATTCGGTAAGTGTTAGGTGTGATTAGACTAGTATTATACTGTATATTAGGTGTTAACCTAACATACGGTATAATACTAGTGTAATCCAATGGCCATCCAAATTTACGAATCGATTCGATTCGGTTCGATTTGGAAAATTCGCCAAAATTTGAATTCGGAAATTCGGTTCGATCCGAATCACCGAATTTGCCGAATTTGCCGAATTTCCGAATCGAACCGAACCGAATCGCACATGTCAAATTTTAAACATAGAGCTGCCAGTGATTGAATCCTGTAAAATGAGTTATCAGTACCACAATACAAGGCACCACCAGCTCTCTGAGCAGACACAATGTTCAAATTGCTGGTGCATGAAGTATATTTAGATATGATTCACGTGCACATGCACAATAAAAGCTCACAATAAAAACAGTGATAATTTTTACTAGAAGCAGTTTTTGCTAATGCAAGTGTGTTGCAAAAATGTTTCTGTTCAAAAGAGAAATCATTGGCGTACAGTTTCATTTTTGCAGGAGATGTCCCTTTAAGTGTTGTTATAATCTATTCATATATACAAATATTTTAATATCCATTGCATTTATCAAAATTTGAATCTATTTAAGCTAAAAACCTATAACAATAAATAATATAAAAATATCTCTAGACAACATTATAGCAAAGAATAACATTTAGATCTTTTTCTTTCTTTCTTTTTTAACCAACCATTCTTTCTTTAGAAAAAGTATTTTGTGCTTCAACTGTTTCCAATTGAATCCTAAGGTACTTGTGTAAATGTAATTTATCAGGCATGAGCAATGGTTTGTCCATTCTGCTTGCAGACTCTTCCTCAAGGTTAAACTGATGTACTGAATAGATTGTGTTTAGTCGGAAAAAAACCCCACATTTACCAAAATACAAAGGGTCAGATTACAAGTGGAATGCAAAGATTTGCGCGCGAGCAATAAGGGGTTTATATTGGGTTTACCGCTGGTATTGCAAGTTGAAAGTAAATGCGATTGCTTGAGTGCAATCACAATTTAGCTCTGATTAACTGTTTCGTGAAAGTTGCACAAAACCAATCAAAATAAATAAATTACAAAAGTACAAATACACTCATAATAACACTAACTAATAAAAATGATTTAAAAAGATAGTGCACACAAAAGTTATAAGGGCTCAAAGATATGAGGTCTCAGGTGTTAGAAGAAAGAAAAAGGCAGGCAAAGGGCTTTAACATAAACATACATACATAAGCATGTCTAAAGATGTATATATATATATATGTGTACATATCTATGTATTTATATGTATTTACAGACATATATAAACATGTACAAACATATGAATACATATTTAGACATATAGGTGCATTGGAGCATATTTATACAATATTTAAATTTATTAAAGTGTTGTTCTGCATATTAGGGAATATGTTCTAAGTATTTCTAAATAGACATTCCTATATATATTTGTAGATATTTATATACATTCATGTATGTATATATATATATATATATATATATATATATATATATATATATATATATATAAATGGCACAATTCCAAAAAGGAGAAGTTGGGAACCGGAGACTCAAGGCTTGAAAACAAGTTTATTCAGCAGAAGTTGCCAGGTACAAGGTGGGTAACACAAGGATCACCTGACGCAAATGCGCTTCATCAGAGGATTATATATATATAATTCAATGTAAATATTTGCATAGGAAATTAGCACATCTAGGCAAGTATCCCCGCTTGCTTTTCCCCAGAAATAACTCATATACAATGTTACCAATGCACAAGAGAATTCTGGGTAAGTTATGCAAATTAGATATGCAAATTCTCAGTTTTTTTGCTTCAAAATAATACTGTTTTAACACAGCTATTCTTTTAACAGGATTATTACAGCAAACCAGAAATCACTCACTAGACAGCCTGTTTCGTTCTTTTTGGAACTCATCAGTAGGAGATAGTTTCTGGTTGTTGCATTGGTGAAGCTATTTTCAAGGTTAAACCAAAATTAATTAAAATTAAGGGGGAGATAAAAAACTGAAATAATTTTATTTCAGTTTTTTATCTCCCCCCTTAATATATATTGTTCCAAAAAATCATCAGATATATGTAGAAATATGTATTTATGAATAAATAGAACATTATCTGTTATGTGAAGAACATTGAAATGTAAAATATTCATATTTTCATGTCGGGTTAGCGTACATGAGAATATACAATTGGGTAGCGTGAGCGTGGGTGTTTTTTTTTTCACTTTTTTTTCTCCATTAACTTCTATGGGGGAATACGTAAACACACTCTATATTCTTACTTTGCTTTTTTGCTTTTGGCAGGTTAGCGTGCAAGCGAAAACAGTTTAATTTCATCTCATAATAAGACCACAACCTGACGCATGCAAAAAGTATACTTCTAGTGCAATTAACGCTCGAGTGGGAGCATTAATTGTGCTGCACTTGTAACTCGGCCCAAAGTAAGGTAGTCGCAGAGAAAAATGAATTACAAAATAATGTGAATTGCAGAGTATAACTGACCATCAAAACTATCATTGTTCCCAAGACACCTGGCTGATTTATAATTTAACCCAAAAAATATAATAAAAAAGGCAAAGATAAAATAATATTATTATTGTTTTGTTAATGTTCAGCAAAAGTCATTGGGGGGTAGTTATCAACGTGTCAACTTTCCTGCCTTCGCCGGCCCAATACATCCGCCTAAGCTCGCCTACCTCACCGCCGCTGACCTGAAAAAATTCGCCTAAGTTATCAAATAAATCTGTCAAAAAGCCGCGCACCAAGTACGGGGCGATGAGCAGCGGATTGTGAGAGTTATCACTCATCCGATCTCGCTGCTCTTCGGCTTTTTCACAGCTTTATTGCTAGCCTGTCACTAAGCACCCACACTAAACTACACTGTTCTACCCCCTAAACCGGCGCCCCCGCAGCCCCCCGCAACTCAATAAAGTTACAAACCCCTAAAACGCCGCTCCTAGACCCCGCCGCAACTCTTATAAATGTATTACAATTTATTACCTTCGATAAAGGCTAAACATAAAATATCACAATAAAACCACAATAACACAATAAAATTAGAAACATGGATCCATGTCTAACTACTAAAAACAAAAGTACATAATAAAATCTCCTGGGAGATGCGAATTACAGTGGGAGTGTTGACACTCCTTAAAGGTGATACACAAGTGTGGGAAGTTGAATAAAAATACAAATATTAATACTTATAAGCAAAGTTATAAACCATAAAACGATTCCAAACTCACAATGTCAATCAAATATAAAGTCAATCAAAAATGGTGAAAAAATAGTGGAAAAAGTAAAATGTGAATGTTCGTATTAAACCGTGGGTGTGTCCTCCAACGTTGCTGATGGGTAGTGAGAGATCTATAGTCAAATGTAGATGTTAGATGAAGTTGTAGAAAAAATGAGTAAAGATGAGTGAAAAAAACACAATTCAACCTTTAGGCAAAGGTCATTTAGAACCAAAATACAAAAAACAAAAAGCAAAAAATAGAAAAAATAATGATAAATGATAAAATCCACTTTGGTAAAATCATATATGAAATGTAGCAATCCAAAAAAAAGAGTTCGTGTTAGTTGTGTGCAAAAAATGGGGGATTAAAACAAATTCTGTGCCCAGTGTGTTCAATGTCCCATCCGATGTTAAAAGTAAAATCACAATAAATAACAACAAAAAAACCAGTATGCCAACGCGTTTCGGCCTAGATTAGGCCTTTCTCAAGACTATACTGTGTAGTGATCTCTGGGAGCTTTAAATAGAGAGTGTGAGAAAACAATTGGTGCCGTTTTGGCGCCAAAATCGGAAAGACTTCCCTTTCCTGTTTGCCCCATTGCATCTCTGGGATGTTTCCTGTGGTTTCTATCCTATTCCCATCCAACCTGTATTAATTGTAAATTAGAGAGCCTCTTGTTCTATGTATTGGTCTAGAAATGGCCTTATTGTTCCTAAGGATTATTTGGCAATCATTCCGGTACTCTTCTACAGTGGCTCTATACTTACATTATATATAGTAATAAACTGTTTGCTGTCTGCGGACTGATTTCCCTTTTTTTTCGTGTTGATGTTATTATTAGGGAATGGATGCTTACTTTTGATCAACCTAATCCTTATATAGTCAGAAGCGCTCAAATCGGAAGACACCGGATGTTTACACAGCCGACTTCCGCCTTAGCTCCTTGGATGCGCTCAGATCGGGAGATACCGGATGTTTACACAGCCGACTTCCGCCCTGATTTATTTGCTCCATTACGTTATGGAGTGTGACCGGAAGTGAAGTCATGTCTTCCGGTTTGGCTTCTGGTTGTTGTGGTAGATTACCACATTTGTCAGTTTTATTGTCAATGCCGATTTTGGTTAGAACCTGATATGTCCATATTTAGGCTTTAGCTGCATATGTATGTGCATTTTAAAAGGTAAATCAGAGTGAAATTGTCAAATCAATATATTTAGTAAATTAGTGGGATATATATTCAGAGTCTACATGATATTATAAAACTTCTTAGTCTGTCACTACTTTGTGGAACGGCTATAATTATCTAGCTTATCTCAATATTTGTAACGATCTCTATTCTGATCTGTTAGTCTATGTTAGAAAAAGACAAAATAAAACAAATTAAACCCTGTGTTTGTATATTTCTCACTACCTGCTGTTATGGTCAACAGAGGTGAGGTGGATCTGTTATATATATCCTAAAATGGAGTTTTAGAGTTCACCGGAGTTGTTATCTTTCTGTTAAGTGAACCCGTTAGTTATGGGTACACTGAGAGTTTGGACCTTACTGTTCTTTCAGATGGAGTTATAAACTCAAGGTACTTGAGTGGTACATTTAAATAAATACGTGGGTGTCTTACTAAGGGTGGCTATTTCTCAAATATAAGCTGGGGTCTGATAATGATCAAGAAGATCTATTCTTATAGGTGACTTATGTTGGATATTCTGACATACATAGTGTAACTATACTTGGATCTTTAGTTTGCTTGTTGTGCTTTAGGATTTACCATTTTCTTCTTCTTTGGGCTATAATTTATGGATCAGATTGTGAACGAGGGATCTACTAGTGAGGGATTCATGTTCAATTCGAAAGTTCTAACCTCAGTAAATGTCTAGGTGTTGTTGAATTAGATATTACTGAATGATTTCTTAAAAACTGTTTTCTAAATAGTTATTTTGGGTGTATGGATCTGTTGTCAGACATAATGTACTATTGTTTATATCATCCTTTGTATCCCTTATATTTATACTGGTATATTTCTATACTACAGTAAATTTCTAACTGATACTTAGTTCTTGTCTTTATTATAGAGTTTTGTAAGCACCCTGATTAGATAGTGCAGGACAGGTATTCTATTCTTTCTTAGTTCATCCTTGGTCTATTTCAAAAGGTAGATGTTTAGCAGTTATAGCTTTTAGTTAAATTGCTGACTGGGATGTATTCATTTCGAGGTCCACCTGGTGTGTATTTAACCAGGATGCTTCCTTATTCTAGACTTGGGAGATCAAAGTTATGGTAACCATCTCAGTGGGCTTATACTATGGTCAAGGTACCAATTATATCTTATATGGGAACTGTTATTTAATAGAAAGCAAGTGTGTTAGGTCTTCCTTATGATTTAGACCTTTGGGATAAAGACAGTCCATCAAAAAGATCCATCTTGACTCATTAAATAATAGTCTCTGTTCGTGGTTCCCTCCTCGCCAGTCTGCTTTTACCTTTTGGATTCCCAAAAAACTGAAGTCTTTTAGATTTCCCTTATGGGTTGTCGCAAAGTGTTTATAAAGTGGGGTATCCGTTCTACCTTTCTCGATGCATAGGATGTGTTCCCTAATCCTATCCTTAAGGGCTCTTGATGTTTGCCCTACGTATTGCAACCCACAGGTGCAGGAGACTAGATAGATGATATTTTTATCGTTACATCTGATCAACTCTTTGATCCTATATTTCTCGTTCTTTTGAAAGGATGAAAAGGTGTCAGTCTTTCGACCATTCTTGCAGGCTTTACAGCTTGGACATGGATAGAATCCTTTGATGCTTTTCTTTTGGCAGTTTGTAACGTAATTTGTATTCCCTTTCCTTGGAATGCTAGGGGCTAGCATAGTTCTCAAATTCCTAGTTTTTCTGTAAATGAATTTCGGTTGTGAGATCAGCTTTTCACCAATCACGTCGTCCTCTTTGAGTATAGCCCAATGTTTCTACCCATCAGCAACGTTGGAGGACACACCCACGGTTTAATACGAACATTCACATTTTACTTTTTCCACTATTTTTTCACCATTTTTGATTGACTTTATATTTGATTGACATTGTGAGTTTGGAATCGTTTTATGGTTTATAACTTTGCTTATAAGTATTAATATTTGTATTTTTATTCAACTTCCCACACTTGTGTATCACCTTTAAGGAGTGTCAGCACTCCCACTGTAATTCACATCTCCCAGGAGATTTTATTATGTACTTTTGTTTTTAGTAGTTAGACATGGATCCATGTTTCTAATTTTATTGTGTTATTGTGGTTTTATTGTGATATTTTATGTTTAGCCTTTATCGAAGGTAATAAATTGTAAGATTTAGCCACAAGTTTGTTAGCCTTTTAAGCTCTTTTAGCGCTTACTCTCACCTTTTCATATTTGTACTATTATCAGCCTACTAGGAGGCTAACTGTTAGTAAGCTTAAGGCCCCATTGTAGCGCTCGGTCCAATTCTCTCCATTTTAGATTGTTTTTTCCTAGTAGGTCTTTGAGCTGCTACCCTTTAGGACAGCTGTCAGCGGCAATATACGCTTAAGAACACTGCCCGCACACACCCTTAATTATAGTTATGGATCTGTTGTCAACACTAAGAAGGGATATCACCCTAAGTATCACTACACCGATAGATGGCAATATTGATGATCCAGATAGAATAGATATTCCATCCATATTCAAAAACTTAGAGAAACTCCTCATCTCTGAAGTCAAATATAAGGCCGAAATTTCATTTTTAAATAAATGTTTGGAACTCGACATCATCCCTAAAGGCCTGAGTATTAGAAAGGAGTGCTCATTTCAGCTAGCTGATCCAGACTTTGCTGAGAAATGGATGAATATTCTCTTGGAAACATCGAGACAACTAATGAAATTGATCATTGAGTTCAAGTCTTCCCTAATCACCAAATTAGACGACGAGATTAAAGACGACGAAGTACTGTTAACCAATTTGGACAGCACAGGACCTGAGTCTAAGGAGATAGCTGAAAGAAGGGATACACTAATTAAACGGGTCACAAAAACAAGAGAAGATGTGATCCAAAAGAAGATGAAGAAGCTAAACAGGGAACTGGACACCAAGAATTTGGCGGATGGGAATAACACACGAGGGAACGACCCATCATATGAGACAAGGGAGGTATATCCACAAGAAACATTAGAACGAGATCCTAAAGAGGAAGATGAAGACACACGAGATAACTGGACAAAGGTCAACTACAGAAAAAAGAAAACACAGGGGCACTATCTGAAAACAGGGAATGAGGGTTACGGAAGACGTAGAACACAGTTCCGCTCCCCTGTGAGAACAAATAATAGCCACTATCCCGACACGAGAGACTCTATATACAATAGAGATCACGGATACAACATGTATCAGGCAGATGAACAATACCACAGAGAATACAATGATTATGGTTACTCCAAAAGGAGACCATGGTACAGTAATAGAAGAAATCAAGATCGAACTTACTGGGAACACGAACCTGGGTTCGGGAGCAGTAGGCAGAACTATGGACATTTCCGTCCACAGACCTACCATCACAAACGCCAACATTACTACCATGATGATAGAAGATCACCACCCCATTGGAGGGCAAATTATAGAAATGAAGGGACAAACCATTTAAGGCCTGATGAAAAATCACACGTTCAGACAGGCTATAGAGAATACAACCAGAATATGCACAAAGGATATAGAAAACCAAGCTGGAAAGATGATCGTTCTTACATCCAGAGAGATCCACAATGGAATAATAACCAACAACACTCCAATGAGCGAGAGGGCCAACACACACATACCCCACAACAACCTAGGCCCCTCACAATGCAAGAAAATACCCAAGGAACAGACAAAGTTTTTCTAGGGGGGAGCCCCCTACCACCAAGGGAAAAAGAGAAAAACAAACAAACACTAAAAAGAAAAAATATGGATACAGACGAACAATCATGTTCCACAAGCAGAAAAAGACCCTTAGAGGATCCAGAGGGGGCAGTAGATCAAGGAAACAGAAGCCAGATCAGACAACAGTACTAGGCTCCAAGAACAATAACCCCACTAGTGATGGCACCGACAAAACGACTAAAGGACTGTTTAATCTGAGTTCTACCACACTGACAGAAAAAGAAATAGAGGTACTCTCATACGGACTGAGCTTTGCCCCATCCAAAAAGATGGACAAATTCCAAACCTTTATAAGTGCCAAGGAACTGGTTAGGAAGCTAACCCTAAAAAGGCATTTCCTAAAATCTCCGATTGAGGCATATCCAACATCTCAAATAACTAATGTCAATGACCGGTTTGTACATACCGACTTAAAGGCCAAGTCTTCATTTTACCCCATCACCAGCAAAGGGAATCATATTGAGACATTCGAAATGAATGTCTGCCAAGACATAAGGAATCTGAAACTATCTAAATGCAACCAGATTAGACATAATCTAACAAGACCACAACTGGAGACAATCAAGAACCTAGAAAGGAATCACCAATTAATCATTAAACCAGCCGATAAAGGTGGCGGTATCGTCATTATGGATAAGACCAAATATGAGGACGAATGTCTGAGGATTTTGAGTGATGCCAGTACCTATCAAAAACTCTGTAACAATCCAGTTGCAAGGTTCAAGAAAGAACTAGAGGTCCTCCTTGGAGAAGCAAAAACAGAGGGAATTCTCAGCGAAAGGGAATACAACTACATCAGAGTATCATACCCAAAAACACCTGTCTTCTACCAACTACCTAAAGTCCACAAGTCTATGATAGATCCACCGGGTAGGCCCATCATATCCGGGATAGGATCCTTGACAAGCAATTTATCTGAGTATGTGGACAAGATATTACAGAAATATGTAGTATCATTACCATCGTATCTCAGGGATTCGACACAAGTTCTGTCACTACTAAACACAATTTCCTGGAAAGACAACTACATAATGGCTACATGTGACGTTGCGTCACTATATACCAGCATCCCACACAACCTTGGGATAGAGGCGGTCAACTCATTTCTAAAAAAAGATCAGGAAATACCCGACGAACAGAGGATTTTCATACTGGACTGTATCAACTACATCTTGAATCATAACTATTTCTGCAATAACAACCAGTTTTATAAACAACTATGCGGCACAGCAATGGGGACCAGGTTCGCGCCAAGCTATGCCAATCTTTATATGGGCGCATGGGAAAACATCTTCTGGGACTCATGCCCAGCTGGCGCGGACCTGGTCCAGTATTCAAGATATATAGATGACATTTTTATAATTTGGAGTGGCTCATTGGAAGATCTGCTGTATACTATTGATATAATGAACAACAACGAGAAAAATCTGAAGTTCACACACCAATACAGCCAAGAGAAATTGGACTTCTTGGATCTGAGGATTGAGGTGAAGAACGGCAAGCTTGAGACGTCAACCTTCTTCAAGGAGGTTGACTGTAATAACTATATACACAACACAAGCTGCCATCATCCTACCTGGAAATCAAACATACCGAAGGGCCAATTTTTGAGGGTGAGGAAAAACTGTTCAACAACCGAAAAATGGACCACACAGGTGGACCTATTGAAACAGCGCTTCTTAGAAAGGGGGTATGATAAAGAATCCCTGGATGAAAAAATCAAAGAAGTTGGCAAGATCGATAGAGAGAACCTCCTGCGCTACAAAAATAAACCAAAAAAGATCTGGAATGACATAATAATAGATGTCCCCATGATTTCGGAATATTGTGAGAACAGATACATCCTGGAAAGGATTATCAAGAAACATTGGGCTATACTCAAAGAGGACGACGTGATTGGTGAAAAGCTGATCTCACAACCGAAATTCATTTACAGAAAAACTAGGAATTTGAGAACTATGCTAGCCCCTAGCATTCCAAGGAAAGGGAATACAAATTACGTTACAAACTGCCAAAAGAAAAGCATCAAAGGATTCTATCCATGTCCAAGCTGTAAAGCCTACAAGAATGGTCGAAAGACTGACACCTTTTCATCCTTTCAAAAGAACGAGAAATATAGGATCAAAGAGTTGATCAGATGTAACGATAAAAATATCATCTATCTAGTCTCCTGCACCTGTGGGTTGCAATACGTAGGGCAAACATCAAGAGCCCTTAAGGATAGGATTAGGGAACACATCCTATGCATCGAGAAAGGTAGAACGGATACCCCACTTTATAAACACTTTGCGACAACCCATAAGGGAAATCTAAAAGACTTCAGTTTTTTGGGAATCCAAAAGGTAAAAGCAGACTGGCGAGGAGGGAACCACGAACAGAGACTATTATTTAATGAGTCAAGATGGATCTTTTTGATGGACTGTCTTTATCCCAAAGGTCTAAATCATAAGGAATACCTAACACACTTGCTTTCTATTAAATAACAGTTCCCATATAAGATATAATTGGTACCTTGACCATAGTATAAGCCCACTGAGATGGTTACCATAACTTTGATCTCCCAAGTCTAGAATAAGGAAGCATCCTGGTTAAATACACACCAGGTGGACCTCGAAATGAATACATCCCAGTCAGCAATTTAACTAAAAGCTATAACTGCTAAACATCTACCTTTTGAAATAGACCAAGGATGAACTAAGAAAGAATAGAATACCTGTCCTGCACTATCTAATCAGGGTGCTTACAAAACTCTATAATAAAGACAAGAACTAAGTATCAGTTAGAAATTTACTGTAGTATAGAAATATACCAGTATAAATATAAGGGATACAAAGTATGATATAAATAAACAATAGTACATTATGTCTGACAACAGATCCATACACCCAAAATAACTATTTAGAAAACAGTTTTTAAGAAATCATTCAGTAATATCTAATTCAACAACACCTAGACATTTACTGAGGTTAGAACTTTCGAATTGAACATGAATCCCTCACTAGTAGATCCCTCGTTCACAATCTGATCCATAAATTATAGCCCAAAGAAGAAGAAAATGGTAAATCCTAAAGCACAACAAGCAAACTAAAGATCCAAGTATAGTTACACTATGTATGTCAGAATATCCAACATAAGTCACCTATAAGAATAGATCTTCTTGATCATTATCAGACCCCAGCTTATATTTGAGAAATAGCCACCCTTAGTAAGACACCCACGTATTTATTTAAATGTACCACTCAAGTACCTTGAGTTTATAACTCCATCTGAAAGAACAGTAAGGTCCAAACTCTCAGTGTACCCATAACTAACGGGTTCACTTAACAGAAAGATAACAACTCCGGTGAACTCTAAAACTCCATTTTAGGATATATATAACAGATCCACCTCACCTCTGTTGACCATAACAGCAGGTAGTGAGAAATATACAAACACAGGGTTTAATTTGTTTTATTTTGTCTTTTTCTAACATAGACTAACAGATCAGAATAGAGATCGTTACAAATATTGAGATAAGCTAGATAATTATAGCCGTTCCACAAAGTAGTGACAGACTAAGAAGTTTTATAATATCATGTAGACTCTGAATATATATCCCACTAATTTACTAAATATATTGATTTGACAATTTCACTCTGATTTACCTTTTAAAATGCACATACATATGCAGCTAAAGCCTAAATATGGACATATCAGGTTCTAACCAAAATCGGCATTGACAATAAAACTGACAAATGTGGTAATCTACCACAACAACCAGAAGCCAAACCGGAAGGCATGACCTCACTTCCGGTCACACTCCATAACGTAATGGAGCAAATAAATCAGGGCGGAAGTCGGCTGTGTAAACATCCGGTATCTCCCGATCTGAGCGCATCCAAGGAGCTAAGGCGGAAGTCGGCTGTGTAAACATCCAGTGTCTTCCGATTTGAGCGCTTCTGACTATATAAGGATTAGGTTGATCAAAAGTAAGCATCCATTCCCTAATAATAACATCAACACGAAAAAAAAGGGAAATCAGTCCGCAGACAGCAAACAGTTTATTACTATATATAATGTAAGTATAGAGCCACTGTAGAAGAGTACCGGAATGATTGCCAAATAATCCTTAGGAACAATAAGGCCATTTCTAGACCAATACATAGAACAAGAGGCTCTCTAATTTACAATTAATACAGGTTGGATGGGAATAGGATAGAAACCACAGGAAACATCCCAGAGATGCAATGGGGCAAACAGGAAAGGGAAGTCTTTCCGATTTTGGCGCCAAAACGGCACCAATTGTTTTCTCACACTCTCTATTTAAAGCTCCCAGAGATCACTACACAGTATAGTCTTGAGAAAGGCCTAATCTAGGCCGAAACGCGTTGGCATACTGTTTTTTTTGTTGCTATTTATTGTGATTTTACTTTTAACATCGGATGGGACATTGAACACACTGGGCACAGAATTTGTTTTAATCCCCCATTTTTTGCACACAACTAACACGAACTCTTTTTTTTTGGATTGCTACATTTCATATATGATTTTACCAAAGTGGATTTTATCATTTATCATTATTTTTTCTATTTTTTGCTTTTTGTTTTTTGTATTTTGGTTCTAAATGACCTTTGCCTAAAGGTTGAATTGTGTTTTTTTCACTCATCTTTACTCATTTTTTCTACAACTTCATCTAACATCTACATTTGACTATAGATCTCTCACTACCCATCAGCAACGTTGGAGGACACACCCACGGTTTAATACGAACATTCACATTTTACTTTTTCCACTATTTTTTCACCATTTTTGATTGACTTTATATTTGATTGACATTGTGAGTTTGGAATCGTTTTATGGTTTATAACTTTGCTTATAAGTATTAATATTTGTATTTTTATTCAACTTCCCACACTTGTGTATCACCTTTAAGGAGTGTCAACACTCCCACTGTAATTCGCATCTCCCAGGAGATTTTATTATGTACTTTTGTTTTTAGTAGTTAGACATGGATCCATGTTTCTAATTTTATTGTGTTATTGTGGTTTTATTGTGATATTTTATGTTTAGCCTTTATCGAAGGTAATAAATTGTAAGATTTAGCCACAAGTTTGTTAGCCTTTTAAGCTCTTTTAGCGCTTACTCTCACCTTTTCATATTTGTACTATTATCAGCCTACTAGGAGGCTAACTGTTAGTAAGCTTAAGGCCCCATTGTAGCGCTCGGTCCAATTCTCTCCATCTTATAAATGTATTAACCCCTAAACCGCCGCTCCCGGACACCGCCGCAACCTATATTATACCTAGTAACCCCTATCCTGCCCCCCTATACCGCCGCCCTCTATAATAAAGTTATTAACCCCTATCCTGCTGATCCCGCACCTCGCCGCAACTAAATAGTTTAACCCCTAAACCGCCACTCCCGGACCCTGCCGCAACCTATATTAAATTTATTAACCCCTAATCTGCCCCCCCTACACCGTCGCCACCTATAATAAATTTATTAACCCCTATCCTGCCCCCCACTACACCGCCGCCACTGTAATAAATGTATTAACCCCTAAACCTAAGTCTAACACTAACCCTAGCACCCCCTAACTTAAATATTAATTAAATACATCTAAATATTATAACTCTTATTAACTAAATTAATCCTATTTAAAACTAAATATTTACCTTTAAAATAAACCCTAATATAGCTACAATATAAATAATAATTATATTGTAGCTATCAAAGGATTTATTTATATTTTACAGGTAACTTTCAATTTATTTTAACTAGGTACAATAGCTATTAAATAGTTATTAACTATTTAATAGCTACCTAGCTAAAATAAACTGAAATTTACCTGTAAAATAAATCCTAACCTAAGTTACAATTACACCTAACACTACACTATCATTACATTAATTAAATAAATTACCTACAAATAACTACAATTAAATACAATTACATAAACTAACTAAAGTACAAAAAAAAAGCTAAGTTACAAAAAATAAAAAAAATAAGTTACAAACATTTAAAAAATATTACAACAATTTTAAGCTAATTACACCTAATCTAAGCCCCCTAATAAAATAACAAAACCCCCCAAAATAAAAAAAATTCCCTACCCTATTCTACATTTAAAAAGTTCAAAGCTCTTTTACCTTACCAGCCCTTAAAAGGGCCTTTTGTGGGGCATGCCCCAAAGAAAACTGCTCTTTTGACTGTAAAAGAAAAATAAAACCCCCCCCCCAACATTAAAACCCACTACCCACATACACCTAATCTAACCCAAACCCCCCTTAAAATAACCTAACACTAATCCCCTGAAGATCATCCTACCTTGAGTTGTCTTCACTCAGCCGAGCCACCGATGGAACTGAAGAGGAGATCCGGAGCGGCAGAAGTGATCCTCCAAGGGGCGCTGAAGAAATCTTCCATCCGATGAAGTGATCCTCCAGGCGGCGCTGAAGAAGTCTTCCATCCGGGCGATGTCATCTTCCAAGTGGCGCTGAAGAAGTCTTCTATCCGGGCGATGTCATCTTCCAAGCGGGGTCTTCAATCTTCATTCCGCCGACGCGGAACATCCTTCTTTACCAACGGACTACCGACGAATGAAGGCTCCTTTAAGGGACGTCATCCAAGATGGCTTCCCTTCAATTCCGATTGGCTGATAGGATTCTATCAGCCAATCGGAATTAAGGTAGGAAAAATCTGATTGGCTGATTGGATCAGCCAATCGGATTGAACTTCAATCTGATTGGAAGCTCCCATAGGAATCAATGGGATGTCTGGCAGCAGCGAACTTGTACTTTTGCTATGGTCAGACTCCCATTGATTCCTATGGGATCCGCCGCCTCCAGGGCGCCGGATTGAAAACCAGGTACGCTGGGCCTTAAAAGTGCCGAGCGTACCTGCTAGTTTTTTGATAACTAGCAAAAGTAGTCAGATTGTGCCGCACTTGTGTGCGGAACATCTGGAGTGACGTAAGAATCGATCTGTGTTGGACTGAGTCCGGCGGATCGAAGTTTACATCACAAAATTCTACTTTTGCCGGTCTGTAGCCTTTGATAACTAAGGCGAATCAGCCTCGCCACAAATACGCTGCGGAATTCCAGCGTATTTTAGGTTGACGGCTTGATAACTACCCCACTTAATGTAGAATTAATCCACAAACGCATATACTGTCACATATGTCATCCCACATTGTCAAGTCATGTTCTAAGCACCGCCTCAGTAAAGACAATTCACACCAGAAAGGATATGAAAGGGCTGCAGTTTCTTTATTGACATGACTCTCAATTACAACCATTAAAACTATAACCTTTAAACCCTCCACTAACATGCCTCACCCCCATTCTGAGGCATGCCCTAAAATAATAATTCCCCTGCTAACCTAACAAGATGTACCCACCACCTCATAACAGATGTAGCCTTCTCTGGGGCTTCCTCTGCCCCGTTATCACTTTCTGTTGGGGAACCGCAAGGCTCTGTCCTCAGTCTCGCGTCACTAACTGTCTTTCTCACATCTCTTCCTGGATATCCTCTAAGCTAAATCTCTCCTTATTTCCCCCTCCCCTTCTAAAATCTCCACCCCTCCATATCTCTATAACTGTCGACAACTCCATCATTACTCTTACCCTGCATGCCTGATGTCTTGGGGTCACACTTGATTCAGATCTTTCTTTCACTCCTCACATTTAGTCCTTGGGTAAATCCTGCCGCTTCCACCTTAAAAACATCTCTAAAATTAAACATTTCCTTACATAAGACACATCTAAGATTTTAATCCACTCTCTCATCCTTTTCCGCCTTGACTACTGCAACTCTGTCCTCTCTGGTCTCTCCAGCTAGCGCCTAGCTCCTTTACAATCCATAATGAATGCCTCTGCCAGACTCATCTTCCTTACACGTTGCTCTTCATCTGCTGCACCTCTCTGCCAATTCCTTCACTGGCTTCCTCTTGCCTCCAGGATTAAACACAAAATTCTGACTCTGACATACAAAGCCCTCAACTGCACTGCTCCCCCTATATCTCAGACCTTGTCTCTAGATAAAAACAAATAAAGAATAATTAGTCCCACTATAAGAATAATGATAACAAGTATCACAGAGTTGCCACTGCCAGGCAGGTGAAAAATCCAGGATTTTAGAGAATGACAGATATCTGGATGTTAGAAGCAAAAAAAAGAATAAAAGAATGCGCTCCAATGGCGTAGTAACTCAGGGTAAAATCCTACAGGTGATGAAACCCCCTTTGTGCAGAGTACTCACAGAGTAGAAGCAGTTATCGCAAAGTGCAAAATAGTGCAGTCTGGGTCCTTAAGAGCTCCCCAGCTAGCTCACACCAGTGTTTTTAAATACATTTTATATCCAAGTCAAGCTTCATCTGTTTATCCAGCCTGTCACTAATCATGTATGGTAATTGGTGTTTCTTATGGCATTTAGTGATAGATTGATTGCTGACAGTGACCGGTGTGAGCTAGCTGGGGAGCTCTTAAGGACCCAGACTGCACTATTTTGCACTTTGCGATAAGTGCTGCTACTGTGAGTATTCTGCACAAAGAGGGTTTCATCACCTGTGGGATTTTACCTTAAATTACTTCGCCATTGGAGCACCTTCTTGTTTTCTTTTCTTGTCTCCAGATACTCTCCCTCCCATCCCCTTTGCTCTGTTCACGACCTCCTACTCTTCTCCTCTCTGGTTACCTCCTCACACTCCTGTTTACAGGACTTCTCCAGACTAGCTCCCATCTTGTGGAACTCTTTGCCTCACTCCACAAGACTTTCCCCTAGTTCTAAAAGCTTCAAGCACTCCCTAAAGACTCTTCTGTTCAGGGATACATACAATCTACACTAACACTTAGAATGTAAACCTAAGCCTTCACAAGAGCTGACTACAACAGTGAGACTCTAGGCAGGGCCCTCTACCCATTGATCCCTTTAATTGCTACCTTGATTACTGGCTATATTTATACCGCTGCAGAATCTTCTGCGCTCTACAAATAATCGATAAAAAAAAAATAATAAGCCCCTTAAACTCAGGGCAAGTATGCCACCACAGCTGCAGCTAAACAAAAAACATCCGTATATGGGGAGCACGGGCAGGAACTTCTCCTACCCGTCTTAATCCAGGTACAAAGAGACCTCCACTTCAGCTTTAGAGGCTTATAAACCTCCTCCTAATCTGCTCACCACTTGCCATTAACCTGACCTGTCGCCTTCCTTCCAAGTGGGCTCAATTAACCCCTTCTTCCACTCTGTCATCTGGGCTTCTTCTTTCTCCATTTGCCTGTTTAGGAGAAGCAGGTTTGTAAGGTGGGCTTTGACATGCTCCCAGGGCTAATGGTCATCGTAAATGTAAGTGCAGCACTGCTTGTTGGGAGTGACACCTTATATTTTTAGCTTCATTCTACCCTTCAAGGGATGGAGGGCTCAGAATTGGCAAAAGTGCCGAGGGCCCACAAAAGTGATGATGCAGCATATACATTTATGGTTTAAACATGTTGACATATTTTTGCATGAAAAATGTTACTTGAAATCAATTTATTTTTACTTAAAGTGAAGGTAAACTTTGATGAATGAAAGCCCGTTTTTTTAAAATACTATTAAAGGGACAGTATACACTCATTTTCATATAACTGCATGTAATAGACACTACTATAAAGAATAAGATGCACAGATACTGATATAAAAATCCAGTATAAAACTGTTTAAAAACTTACTTAGAAGCTGTCAGTTTAGCTCTGTTGAAAAAGCAGTTGGAAAGCCCACTGCAAGTGGGAAATAAGACACTCCCCCCTCCCCCTTCTTTTGCATATGAAAAGACCCTTTACACAAACAGGAGCAAGCTGGAGAAGATAGCTTACGGTATTCAAATAAAACTTTGGGGCTTGGTTAGGAGTCTGAAAATCAGAGCAATGTTATTTTAAAAATAAGCAAAATTATACATTTTTAAAAAAAACAAACTTTATGGGCTTTATAAATAGATCATCTACAAAACATTTATGCAAAGAAAAAATGAGTGTATAATGGCCCTTTAAAAACAGGGGCACTTTCATTCATCAAAGTTTACAAAGCAGCCGTTTTGATTAAAAACTTACCTCTCTTCTTTGCACAGCCAGAGCAGCTTCCCCCACCCGGAGATCCTCTCTTCACATGTCATCAATGACTAATCCAGCTTCCTCCAATCACAGCTTTCCCCCCAGGGTAGTCATTGCCTGAAGCCATGCCATTATTGGAGCAAGCTAGATTAGTCATTGATGACGTGTTAAGAGAGAATCTCCGTGTGGGGGAAGCTGCTCTGGCTGTGAAAAAAACAAAGGTAAGTTTTTAATCAAAATGGCTGCCTTCTAAATTTTGATGAATGAAAGTGTCCCTGTTTTTAATAGTATTTTTAAAAAATGGGCTTTCATTCATCAAAGTTTGCCTTCACTTTAAAAACTAAAGGGAAGTGTCTGTGCACAATTGGTCAATGAGGTAGAAGTTCAATGGTGTTCTGTCAATGTCGAGAACTCAAATTCGTCAAAAACTCCAATCTGACGTCACTTCCGGTGGCTATTTTATTTTAATATCTGTTTTGCCTCTGTCTGGGGGGCCACCGCAGACCCTTTGGCATACACCCCAAGTAAACCTTGGGGAATGAGGTTTACAAGGGTGTGTTTGGCCCCCTTGAACCCCCAGGCTGAAGGAAAAATAGATAATGAAGATAGGTGATTACAGGGCCTATCTGATTGGTTGTGAATCTTGTCACTCACTGGACACGGACCAATCAGATGTATGAAAATACTGGAAGTGACGTCAGATCGGAGTTTTCGACAGATTGGAGTTCTTGACAGAACAATGGCTAATAAAAAAAAAAGTTCCACATCAACAATGCATGTAGCAATGTTACACATTGGTGCAAACACTGCTGCCATAAAATGCCAAGGGCACATGCACATTCCTGAGCCTACCTAGGCGTACTCTTCTACATAGAATAAAAAGGGAACAAAGTGAATTTGATAAGTAAAGTAAAGTGTTCTTTAAAAAGTTCATGCTCTATCTGAATAATGATAGCTAATTATTTTACTGTACTGACCCTTTAAAAAAAAGAAAAACTGTAATAAATTGTAAAACAACAAGTGTAGCATAAAAATGGTAGCACAATAGTGCTCTAACATTGTAGCGGACCTACTCAACATTACTCAATTATTTATATATATTCTTCTCTGCATAAAGATTTTGAGGATAGATGAGCAGATAGATAGATAATATATGGATATATAGATAGATGATAGATAGATAGATTGATTGATAGATAGATGATAGATAGA
The DNA here is from genome assembly GCF_027579735.1 of Bombina bombina. Taxonomy (NCBI): domain Eukaryota; kingdom Metazoa; phylum Chordata; class Amphibia; order Anura; family Bombinatoridae; genus Bombina; species Bombina bombina. The sequence goes on along the minus strand of NC_069501.1, from coordinate 1,205,481,918 downwards.
TATAAAGAATAGATAATTCTACAACCTGCACTATTAAAAGGCTTCCCTGCATTAGGATTGCACACATTCTGTACACACTTATGCAAAGACTGGCTTTTATGGGGGTCCCTTCCAGCTCTTGGGCCTTGGTACGACTGCACCTGCTGCACCACTGGTAGTTCCCCCCTGCTAACATCACTAGAGGGCGTAATCCATATGGCTGCCATTTTTATTTCCATTTTAAAAGTGGAAAGTAAAATGTTAGTGCTTGAGCGACAGCCTAAGACACTCTAGCAATGCTAAATCCCTCACCTAAAAGACTTTCATGGGGCACGCCACAAAACTCATGGCTAAAACTTTTGCTTAAAGGGACAGTCTAGTCAAAATGAAACTTTTATGATTTTAAGCAACTTTCTAATTTACTTTTATCATCAATTTTGCTTTGTTTACTTGGTATTCTGTGATGAAAGCAAATCCTAGGCAGGCTCAAACTGATTACTAAAATGTTAAAAACCGGCTCTTATCTAAGTGCATTTTGACAGTTTTTCAGTGCTAGTTCATGTGTGCCATAAAGATAACATTGTGCTCACTCCCGTGGAGTTATTTAAGTGTCAGCACTGATTGGCTAAAATGCATGTCCCCTTTTCCTGTAATTGAATTCTGGAAATTGCAGTAGTTTAAATTCATGTTAAACAGTAGTAGTGAAACCCACATTTTTTCTTGCAATTTTAAGAAACTTTCTAATTTACTCTTGTTATCAATTTTCCTTCGTTCTCTTGGTATCTTTATTTGAAAAAGCAGGAAAGTAAGCATTTTTAAAGATACCAAGAGAATGAAGAAAAATTGATATTAGGAGTAAATTAGACAGTTGCTTAAAATTGCATGCTCTATCCGAATCATTAAAGAAAAAATGTGGGTTTTATATCCTTTTAACACTAATATATTCCCCACAGTTCCTAGCTAGCCTTAAAAAGACATTAACATCCAAATTAAGCTTTCATGATTCAGATAGGGCATGCCATTTTAAACAACTTTCCAATTTACTTTTATCATCAAATTTGCTTTGTTGTTTTGGTATTCTTAGTTGAAAGCTAAACTTATGTAGGCTCATATGCTAATTTCTAAGCCCTTGAATGCTTCCTCTTATCTGATTGCATTTGACTGTTTTTCATAGCTAGAGGACATTAGTTCATGTGTGCCTTATAGATAACATTGTGCTCATACCAGTTGAGTTATTTAGTCAGCAACTGTGGAATGGTAAAAAAGGGATTATCTATATTTTTAAACTAAAACATTTTTGGAGTTTGCTGCCCCTTTAAAGGGACAGTATACACTCATTTTCATATAACTTCATGTAATAAACACTACTATAAAGAATAAGATGCACAGATCCTGATATAAAAATCCAGTATAAAATTGTTTAAAAACTTACTTAGAAGCTTTCAGTTTAGCTCTGTTGAAAAGGTAGCTGGAAAGCAAGTGGCAAATAAGACACTCCCCCTTCCCCTTCTTTTGCATATGAAAAGAACCTTTACACAAACAGGAGCAAGCTGGAGAAGGTAGCTGACGGTATTCTCATAAAACTTTGGGGCTTAGTTAGGAGTCTGAAAATCAGAGCAATGTTATTTAAAAATAAGCAAAACTATACATTAAAAAAAAAAACTTTATAGGCTATATAAATAGATCATCTACAAAACATTTATGCAAAGAAAAAATGAGTGTATAATGGCCCTTTAAGTGGAAAAGAAAAAAAAAATAGGTTAACAAATGTGTTATTCGTTATTAAAATGTAAACACATTTTTTCAATGTCTATCACAAAGTATAACATAATTTAATTTCATGTCACATTAATAAAAATTTAAATTTGCATTAAGAAAAAAAAAGTTTTCTATATCAAATTGTGAATCTTACATCAGGATTTATGTTTAAACAAGAGGTAAAATGTTTCTTTTGTTGAGATGTCATTATGCTTTATAAGACTCCAAAATGTGTCTCCAAGTAAAACAGATTGCTCAGTGTTGTCTTAGTTGATTGAATTGTGCGCTATGAATATAAAAGCAAAAACCTGCTAGCATAAAAATCCATGTAGGAATTTCACAAAAAATTACTTCAAATGCTGGCAAAAATCCATCCAACAAATGTATCTGTGTTCTATAGATTCATCATGCGATCAATATTAAAATCACAATTACAATATGCACAATTCAGTAACAGGGGAGAATGTGTGGGTAACAGGGAGTTAAATAAACTTTAAAATATTTTTTTTTATTTATGCATATGTTATCATTCTTCCCAACATTTGCCGGATGCTTTCCGGGCAATGGAGGTTAAACTACTTGTAGCCAGTGCCCCACAAGTTTTTTTGTTAGTGGGGCTGCGCATGGGAGGGGTGAAGTGGCAATCAGAGCGGCAGGTTTGTGAATGTATCTTAGATGTGATTGGGCATGGGTAGGGTTTGGACAGTCCTCGCAGGATACGATTGGGAGATTTGTTATATGTGTTCCAAAAGATCTGCACACAAAATAAATGTTTCAAAGGCCTTTGCCACTATTATTTTAAAAGCACTATTGCCTTCATAGACCCCTATTTTCATTAAAAACAAATATTACAAATTATATTTTATGACTGTTTTGGTAAAAGGATGGCTATAATCCAGGCTAAGTTATCCACTTACCTGCCATCATACAATTGGTGCTTAGGCCCAAGCACTGGCATTACTAAAGGAGGGTCATGGAGCGATATTTGCCCATCTGCATAACGACTTGCTCCTACTTGGGCTTCCCCAACTATAAATCTCGCTCCATGATCTGAGGCTGAGCCAGTAGCGCTGTGCGCTCTGACATAGCTGTTTTAAAATGACAGGAAATGTCACTGGCAAATGCAGGCATGGAGGGGGGTGAGGCAGACTGAGGGAAAAGGCACCATGCCCCAGGACTTCAGGAGGTGTATAATTTAATCTTATCAGCTATTCAGTTTATAGATTTCAACTTCAAAAGTTTTTTTCCCCACTACAGTTTCTAAAAGCAATCAAGAGGCCGAATTATCAAATGTCTATCGGACCTGATCCGACAGTGCGGATCAGGTCCGACAGACATCGCTGAATGTGGAGAGCAATACGCTCTCCGTATTCAGCATTGCACCAGCAACTCTTGTGAGCTGCTGGTGCAACGCCGCCCCCTGCAGACTAGAGGTGTCAATCAACCCAATCGTACTCGATCAGGTTGAATTATGGCGATTCCTATCCGCCTCATCAGAGCAGGCGGACAGGGTTATGGAGCAGCGGTCTTTTGACCGCTGCTCCATAACTTGTGTTTCTGGCGAGTCTGAAGACTCACCAGAAACATGGGCCTTCAAGCTCCATTTGGAGCTTCATAAATGGGCCTCAAACTCGTTTTGTGGCCCCTAAGCACTGTACATTGTGTACATAGATAAGTAAGTCGTGCAATCACCCTGAAAAGCTTCTTGATCATGTCTATCTTATCTCCTCTGCTCCAGGCAAGTAGGTACAGATATAAATACGCACCTGCACTGATCAAGCAATCACTATGGAGTTTGTAACAAAAGATGATGAGTCCAGAAAAATTACTTTTTTGCACAATCATGTTGTGATACAAACAGAGGTCTAAAGGAGAATAATCATAGGCTGCCCTTCATAATAAAAAAATACACTTTAAATAGAATATAAAACACCTAAAGTAACTGGTGAACAACTTCTCTTAAAGGCACAGTCAAAATTAAACTTTTAAGGTCTGGATAGAGCATACAGTTGTAATCCACTTTATATTGTGCATCTATAATCACTTTGGCTTTATTGTCTTAGTAACTGTACTCTGCTGAAGAATTATCCTAGGTAGGGTCACAGGAACTCAGTAGTACGCACGTCTTAAGCACATTATGAGCCAGATTACAAGTGGAGCAGTAGTTAATGCTCTCTGCCCCGTCACCACTTTCTGTCGGAGTACCGCAAGGCTCTGTCCTTGGTCCCCTTCTCTTTTCAATCTACACATCACTAGGTTCCCTAATAAAGTCCCACAGTTTCCAATATCATTTGTATGCCAACGACACCCAAATCTACTTCTCTGCATCAGACCTATCTCCTTCCTTGCTAACCCGTGTCACTAACTGTCTTTCTCACATCTCTTCCTGGATGTCCTCTCAATACCTCAAGCTAAATCTCCTCAAAACTGAGCTCCTCATTTTCCCCCCTTCTTCTAAACTCTCCACCCCCAATCTCTCTATAACTGTCAACAACTCCATCATTACCCCTACCCTGCATGTCCGATGTCTCTGGGTCACATTTGACTCAGATCTTTCTTTCACTCCTCACATTCAGTCCTTGGCTAAAGCCTGCCGCTTCCACCTTAAAAACATCTTGACAATATGACACTTCCTTACACAAGACACAACTAAGATTTTAATCTACTCTCTCATTCTTTCCCGCCTCAATTACTACAACTCTGTCCTCTCTGGTCTCCCCACCTGCCACCTAGCTCCTTTACAATCCATAATAAATGCCTCTGCCAGACTCATATTCCTTACACGTCGCTCTTCATCTGCTGCACCTCTCTGCCAATCCCTTCACTGGCTTCCTCTTGCCTCTAGGATCAAACACAAAATTCTCACTCTGACATACAAAGCCCTCAACTGCACTGCTCCCCCCTATATCTCAGACCTTGTCTCCAGATACTCTCCCTCCCATCCCCTTCGCTCTGCTCATGAACCCCTACTCTCCTCCTCTCTGGTTACCTCATCGCACTCCCGTTTACAGGACTTCTCCAGACTGGCTCCCATCTTGTGGAACTCTCTGCCTCGTTCTACAAGACTCTCCCCTAGTTTTGAAAGCTTCAAGTGCTCTCTAAAGACTCTACTGTTCAGGGATGCATACAACCTATTGCTAACCTTGCTTTATACCAGTTCCACTCCTCCAACACTATCCCCTGAAACCCATTAGCATGTAAGCCTAAGAGTCCAGCTGTTTGTAGATCACCTTCTTAAGAGCTGACTACAATAGTGCAACTCTTGGCAGGGCCCTCTACCCATTTGATCCCTATTACTGTTTTGTTGTACTCCCTCTTTGTTTATAGCGCTGCAGAATCTGTTGGCGCTCTACAAATAACCGATAATAATAATAATAATAATCTCACTTGAGCGCTAACTCCGCTAGAAGTAAGGTTTTTGTGTACGTCAGGTAGTGCGCACGTCTTTAGCACATTATGGGCCAGATTACAAGTGGAGCGGTAATTAATGCTCTCACTTGAGTGCTAACTCCGCTAGAAGTAAGGTTTTTGTGTACGTCAGGTGGCGTTCGTATTACAAGTTGAAAGTAAACAGTTTTCACTTGCGCGCTAACCTGATGCACGCAAAAAGTCCTTGGTTAGAATATTGCATGCAACAACTTATTTGCATATAGAAGTCAAAGGAGAAAAAAAGAAGAAAAAAACTTAACACCCTACACACAGACAAACCCGATCGCATATTCTCAAGTGTGCTCTATTTTACATTTCAATGTATATTTCTAAATATCTGATGGTATCTTGGTACAATATATATTTATACCTATTACTTTATACGTATACTTCATTAAATATTGCATAAATATGCTTTTTCAGGTTTTCATCTACTTAACTGCAAAGGGCTCCAACGCACTTATATATGTCTATATATGCATACATATGTATTTATGTGTTTGTATGTCTATATACAACTGTAAATACATATATACACATATAGAAACATAAATACATATGTACACACATATAAATATATATATATATATATAGAGAGAGAGAGAGAGAGACAGAGAGAGAGAGAGAGAGAGAGAGCAAAATCCAGTGGTAAAGCACTCTCAATTGTAATCCGGGGTGCACAGCAAAAGTGCAAACAATCCCAAAAAGAAGCAGGCACTCTCCGTTTGAATTTCAAAATAATTTTACTTTGTGACGTTTCGGGGTTTCACCCCCGTCCTCAGACTTACAATAACAGTGAACAAAAACAGTGATATACTTATACCCCCCTAGCACCAATCATGTATTCAATAAACCAATAATGTAAATAGGCAATATCAGATACAATCACCTAAACTCCATCATGATCCGGCTCACAGCGGTGCACACCCGGCGCTTCCATTGCGTCATCTGCAAGGAGACACCGCACACTAGTGGGTCACACCCCCAGAAGCCGCCAACCACCTACCCGTGCCAACCACAGCAAATATCCGTCATCAGAGACGTTGTATGTGGCTGGAGGCTTAATTCCCAGTGATCGTTTAACCAACAGTGAAATCCTGTGTGATACAAAGTGAAAAATACATTATTAATCTATAGCATATAATACAAAATTAAAAACATGAGCAACATTTCACCATCAACTATTAATTCTATTAGGGTAAGACACAGCCTATATACCAGTAGTAAAACTGCTGTCAATCTGTTCTGAAACCTAAATAGCTAGATATAAGGCATATGTTATGAGATATAAACAAGAGCTGTCAAGTGGGTAAAATTAGGGTCCTCAGACTTAATTCCATACTACCCCTTCATACTGCTATTCTGCACTCTATGCTTAAATGTACTTCATTGGAGATAAACACATAGGTAAAGTTAGACTTAAAGAGCAACCAAACCAGAGTGGTAAATAATAGATCATACTACAGGAATGGAGTGACCCAATAATATACTTAATCACTAAGATACTCATCGGAAATTTTGTATCAATTTGGGAAGAAAAACTTTTAGAAAAATTTAGAAACATTTAGAGAAATTTAGAAAAAACACTGCCAGTCCAGCTTCACGTTCAGGCCCTTAGGGGTCAAGGTGTCCAATTCGTATGTCCAGCCGGATCATGATGGAGTTTAGGTGATTGTATCTGATATTGCCTATTTACATTATTGGTTTATTGAATACATGATTGGTGCTAGGGGGGTATAAGTATATCACTGTTTTTGTTCACTGTTATTGTAAGTCTGAGGACGGGGGTAAAACCCCAAAACGTCACGAAGTAAAATTATTTTGAAATTCAAACGGAGAGTGCCTGCTTCTTTTTGGGATTGTTTGCACTTTTACTGCGCACCCCGGATTACAATTGAGAGTGCTTTACCACTGGATTTTGCTCTGTTATTTATTTGTCTTTAAGCACCCAAAGCTCAAGGGAGAGTATACTATACTCCTATACTACTCAGCACTTTTCTGCAACATGTCTCAACCGATACAGCCAGTACATGCCAGCGCTGAAGGATCAAGTAGTGGGGCAATATTGGGGGCTAAGGTGTTTCAGTACACGGAGGAGGATGCCCAAGACATACTATTTGAGACTTTGACTACAGGCCCTGCAGAAAGACCGGTGGAACATATTATTTCCCATTTACTTAAACTTAAGAAAAGAGAAAAGGATTTGGAGCTACATGGCCAGTACCTTTCGGAATATTTTCGCAAAGGCTTTATACCTAGAGGGTTTCGAGTAAAAAATGTGCCCACGCTGGGGAGGAACAACCCTAATTTTTGTGAGAGGTGGTGCAACATTCTAAATAAGTGTGCCTTATATCTAATGCTGCTGATTATACAGGAAGTAAGGAATCTTATGTCACAACTGAAAATAGAAATTGAGACCTATATGGCTGTCAATAATGAAACACTGGTACAGAGGGGTGAGGATGACTGGACAGCGAAGTTACAAACTCAGCTGACCCAATATCAGAAGGAGCTCACTGCATTCAAAAATAGAAAATTTGAGGCGGTACAGGAAGATTACCATGAACGTAAGGTGTATAAATGGACACTTAAACCTGAGGAGAGACAGCGCATACGTGAATTTAGGCCCAGAAGATTTAGGGCCAGAAGACCAGCTAATCTAACCACAGTGGATAGCTCAGGCTCAGGGACGGACTCTGAGGACGTAACTGAAGGAGGACCACAGACTGGATCACAGTACCAAGAAGGGGTCACTACTAGGTCAAAAAACGCCAGAGGTGATGCCCCCACCCAAGGAGGGGGCAACATAAGAGGAAGACCGCCACGCCAGAGGCGTTAGAGGAAGACAACATTGTCATTAATTTAAGCCAAAGGACACTGTCAGAAATTGACTTGAGGCTCTTAAAGAGCGGACTATCATTTGTACCTACAGGTTTTACAGATTATTTTGACTTACATGTTGATCTACAAAGATTCCAGAGAATGCTGAGACTTAAGGAGCATTTTGGCCATACTAGTACTGAACAGGTGGTGGAGTTTAGGAAGAGGAGCTCCTTTGATCCTAGAAGCAGTAACCCTAATATCCAAACTTTCTGCAAGGTGCTGGAGAAAGAAATGCAGGAATCGGTTCAAGATCAAAGACAACAGGTAAGATTTAATCTTACTAAAGCAGAAAGGGATTCTCTTAAGGCACTAACAAAGGATAAAACTATAGTGGTAAGGAAGGCGGACAAAGGTGGGGCCATTGTTCTACTCGATTATGTTCACTATAGGGAGGAAATCCTGACACAATTGGATGATGCAACTGTATATTCCAGACTGCCTAGAGATCCCACAGACAGGTTCAAAAAGGAGATTGATGATTACCTAAAGGAAGCCTTTGAGGATGATATTATCACGCAGGACACAATGGGATACCTGACAAAGGACTACCCAAAAGTACCAATCTTCTACACACTCCCCAAGGTACATAAGAGCTTGGAGAGACCACCTGGGAGGCCGATTGTCTCGGCAGTTGACTCACTACTGCAGCCATTGGCTATCTATATAGATAGTCTGTTACAACCATACGTGCAGGGAATGAGGACCTACATCAAAGATTCGAAGGATGTTATTGATTCCCTTGTGAAGATCAGACTGAAAGGAGGGGAATGGCTGGTGACCTTGGATGTCACTAGCCTATATACAGTGATCCCCCATGAAGAAGGCCTGGCGGCTGTAAGAAAACAACTGTTGAGGAATCCATACATAGGACCCCCAGTGGAGTTCATCCTTGACCTCCTGGAGACCTGTCTAAAGAAGAACTATTTCAGATTTGAACAACAATACTTCCAGAAACTGATGGGAACAGCGATGGGGTCCAATGTGGCCCCATCTTACGCAAGCCTGTTTATGGCAGAATTTGAGGACCATGGAACCGAATGCTTTAAGAGGAAGGAAATCCTCTACTTCAAGAGATTTATTGATGATCTCATATTGATATGGTCTGGAGATGAACAAGATCTACTCAGTTGGTTCAATGAATTGAACACTGAACATAGAACACTCAAATTCAAAATAAACTGGAACCAAAAGGGGATAGAATTCCTGGACCTAAGGATTTTTAAATCCGATGGTGGTCTTGGGACCACTCTGTTTCGAAAAGCCACTGATAGAAACTCTCTTCTAGAAGCGACTAGTTGTCCACCACCCAAGAAGCAGAAAAAGATATACACATAGACACAGGATGACATGTACGACCAGTCATGTGGTCTACCTGCTGCATTGCCCATGTAGTTTATTTTACGTGGGTAAAACTAATGACAACCTATGAATACATATGGCTAATCACAAGAGCTCAATTAGAAGGGCCATTAAGAAGGGTGAGTCGGACCAACCAGTTGCCCGCCACTTCCTGGAGAGTGGGCATAATGTCTGTGATTTAAGATATACATTGATAGATCATGTTCCTGCACTGAGAAGAGGTGGAGACAGGGGCAACATTCTACTACAGAAAGAAGCCAGATGGACATACGAATTGGACACCTTGACCCCTAAGGGCCTGAACGTGAAGCTGGACTGGCAGTGTTTTTTCTAAATTTCTCTAAATTTTTCTAAATGTTTCTAAATTTTTCTAAAAGTTTTTCTTCCCAAATTGATACAAAATTTCCCATGAGTATCTTAGTGATTAAGTATATTATTGGGTCACTCCATTCCTGTAGTATGATCTATTATTTACCACTCTGGTTTGGTTGCTCTTTAAGTCTAACTTTACCTATGTGTTTATCTCCAATGAAGTAAATTTAAGCATAGAGTGCAGAATAGCAGTATGAAGGGGTAGTATGGAATTAAGTCTGAGGACCCTAATTTTACCCACTTGACAGCTCTTGTTTATATCTCATAACATATGCCTTATATCTAGCTATTTAGGTTTCAGAACAGATTGACAGCAGTTTTACTACTGGTATATAGGCTGTGTCTTACCCTAATAGAATTAATAGTTGATGGTGAAATGTTGCTCATGTTTTTAATTTTGTATTATATGCTATAGATTAATAATGTATTTTTCACTTTGTATCACACAGGATTTCACTGTTGGTTAAACGATCACTGGGAATTGAGCCTCCAGCCACATACAACGTCTCTGATGACGGATATTTGCTGTGGTTGGCACGGGTAGGTAGTTGGCGGCTTCCAGGGGTGTGACCCACTAGTGTGCGGTGTCTCCTTGCAGATGACGCAATGGAAGCGCCGAGTGTGCACCGCTGTGAGCCGGATCATGATGGAGTTTAGGTGATTGTATCTGATATTGCCTATTTACATTATTGGTTTATTGAATACATGATTGGTGCTAGGGGGGTATAAGTATATCACTATTTTTGTTCACTGTTATTGTAAGTCTGAGGACGGGGGTGAAACCCCGAAACGTCACAAAGTAAAATTATTTTGAAATTCAAACGGAGAGTGCCTGCTTCTTTTTGGGATTATATATATATATAGATAGATATAAATATTTAGACACGCATATGTATGTATTTCTATGTTAAAGCCCTTTGAGCCCTTATAACTTTTTTGTACAATATTTTTTTGGAATAATTTTTATTAGATGTGTTATTTTAAGTGTAACTGTACTTTGTAACATATTTTTGATGTGTTTTGTGTCACTTTTTGTTTAACCAGAGCTCTAAGGACACGTTAATCATTGAAGTGTAAATCGTGATTGCGCCCATGTGTTCGCTTTTACTTTCAACTTGTAATACGAGCGGTAAATTGGACGCACGCAAACACCCGTGATAAACCCATTTTCGCTCATGCCTAACTGTTAACGCACCACTTGTAATTTGGTCCTATGGCAGCAGTGTTTAAAACAATGTTTGTAGCAAGGTTATACATAGTTGCAAACACTGCTACCATAGAGTGCTAAAGACACAAGCATGCTTGTGAGGTCCCATTAGCCTAGTTATGTTTACAATGTAACACAGGAAACCAGGAGAATAAAGGAAAATGGATAATAGATTTACTTTAAAAAGATGTTTAGAATTACATGTTCTATCTGAATCGTGAACTTTTAATTTTGACTTTACTGTCCCTTTAAATACTAATTTAAAGACAATGGGCTAGATTTAACAAGCAGTGGATGCTGCTTTCTCAGTCCAAAGTTTCTGGCTCGCCGAAACTTAAGTAAAGAAGCAGCGGTCATAAGACCACTGCTCCTTAACTTGCCTTTTAGGTGACGGACTGCAATCCTCCTAATCCAATATGATCAGGATGATTGACACCCCCTGTGTTTGGCCGCGAATGTGCAGGGGGGCTGTGCAGGGGGGCGGCATTGCACAAGAAATGCTTGTGCAATGTTAAATGCCGGCAGCGTATGCATTATGCATATGCAGCTGTCTGCATTTAACACTGACCCCTAATTCTTACATTTGAAATCATCTATACAGTTAATATCACAAACAAAAATAAATAATGATAGTATGTATAAAATGAGAATTTATGACAAATTTGTCTTTAATAACTCGAGTTAAAATAATAAAATTTGGTGTATGTAGCAGGGTCACAGTTCCAAATCTTGAGAGAAAACCAAAACTTTAAAAGTTAAATTTGAATAAAATAAGTTAATAATAAAAAAAATAATTGCAAAGCTTTTTACAATGTATAATTAATTAGTGAGAAATGTAATTGTCCCTTTAAAATACACAAATAATGCAGGTAAGAATGCTAAAACATTTTTTTCTGCTTGGGATATCACATAAATTCTTTTTTCTGCAGGTGTCTGTGACATAATAGATAGGGAAAGATGGGTAGATTTGAGAAGCAGCATGAAAAGAAATAGCAGTTGTCTTGAACATACATTAGCATGTCTCCGTAGCACTGACTGTGTGGGTGGAATATCCAAGTTGTTTCATGGAATGTCACATTTTTTAAACCTTTTATAAACTACACTCGGTCTGTACAGGCAACAGATATAAATAGCTGTGTATAGCAATGTATATTTTGACAAAGGGTAAATACAAAAATAACTATAAATATTTTGTGCATATGTGCAGGTCACAAGCAAGCTACACCGAGTATGTTTTTAAAGGGACATTAAACTCAAAACTAAATCCCTGATAAATGCTTTATTAAAAGATTAGTTAAGTCAAAATGAAATTTTATTGACTCAGATATAGGGGCCGATTTATCAAGGCCGAAAGCTTCTAATTCCGCGCGAGCCTTCAGGCTCACTGGAATCAGGAGTTAAAGGGACAGCATACACCAATTTTCATATAACTGCATCTAATAGACATTACTATAAAGAATAGGATGCACAGATATTGATATAAAAATCGAGTATAAAACTGTTTAAAAACTTACTTATAAGCTCTCAGTTTAGCTCTGTTGAAAAGGTAACTTGAAAGCCCACTGAAAGTGGGAAACAAGACACTCCCCCTTCCTTTGCATATGAAAAGACCCTTTACACAAACAGGAGCAAGCTGGAGTAGGTATCTGACGGTATTCTCATAAAACTTTGGGGCTTGGTTAGGAGATCAGAGCAATATTATTAAAAAACAAGCAAAACTATATGTGCTATATAAAAAGATCATCTACAAAACATTTATGCAAAGAAAAAATGAGTGTATAATGTCCCTTTAAGAAACAGCAGTCATAAGACTGCTGCTCCTTCACTCGTCTTCATCCATCCAGGTGGCGTCTTCTATCTTCATCCCAGCGGAGCGGGTCAAACCTGAAGACATTCGGCATGGAGCATCCTCTTCATATGGTCGCCGCCGTACACTGAATCTTCAATGCAAGGGAGCCTTTTCAAAATGGCGTCCCTTGCATTCCTATTGGCTGATTTGATTTTTTAAAGGATAAGAGCTACTGAAATCCTATTGGCTGATTTGAATAGCCAATACAATTTCAGTAGCTCTCATCCTATTGGCTGATTTGAACAGCCAATACGATTTTAGTAGCTCTCATCCTATTGGCTGATATGAATTTCGCACCGCCGGGATGAAGATAGAAGATGCCGCCTGGATGGATGATGACCTCGCCACATGGGTGAAGACTTCTCGCCGCATGGATGTCCAGACTTAAGAAACTGTAAGTGGATCGTCAGGGGTTAGTGTTAAGTTTTTATTAACTTTTTTGGGGGGGTTAGATTAGGGTGTGGGCGTTCTTAAAAGAGATAAATGCCCTTTTCAGGGCAAGAAAAAAGATCTGAATGCCCTTTTAAGGGCAATGCCCATACAAATGCCCTTTTCATGGCAATGGGTAGCTTAGGTTTTTGTTAGTTAGGTGTTTTTTATTTTGGGGGGTTGGTTGGGTGGTGAGTTTTACTGTTGGGGGGACTTTGTTTTTTTTTTTTTCAGGTAAAAGAGCTGATTTTTTTAGGGCAATGCCCTACAAAAGGCCCTTTTAAGGGCTATTGGTAGTTTATTGTAGGCTAGGTTTTTGGGGTTTTTTTGGGTGGATTTTTTTATTTGTATAGGGCTATTAGATTAGGTATAATATTGTTTTTATTTTGAATAATTTCGTTTGTTATTTTTCGAAATTTAGTGTTTGTTATTTTTTGCAATTTAGTATTTTTTATTTTTTGTAATTGTAGATTATTTTTTAGTAGTGTTAGATTTTTTTAATGTGTAATTTAATTTATTTAATTGATAGGTATTTTACTTTTAGTATAATAGTAATGTTAGTTTAATTTATAGTTTAAACTTACGTTTTTTTAATTTCCCAGGTAAGTTTTTATTTTATTTTTCAGATAGGGATCTTGTAATTTTAATTTAAGGTTAGGGGGTTGTTATGTTTAGGGGTTAATAGTTTAATTTAGTTTTTTGCGATGTGGGTGGCTGGCGGTTTAGGGGTTAATAGGTTTATTTAGTGTCGGTGATGTGGAAGGCCAGAGGTTTAGAGGTTAATAACTTTATTTAGTGGTGACGATGTCGGGCAGCGGCGGAATAAAGGTTAATATCTTTATTATAGTGTGGGCGATGTTGGGGTGCGGGCGGAATAGGGGTTAATAACTTTATTTAGGTGGCGATGATGTCGGGAGCGGCAGGTTAGGGGTTAATAAGTTTATGTAGGTGTCGATGATGTTGGGGGCAGCAGATTAGGGCTGTTTAGGCTTGGGGTTTATGTCAGGGTGTTAGGTTTAAACGTAAGGATTTTTTTACCCATAGACATCAATGTTGTTGTGTTACCGAACTTTTCATAACGCACTTCAGGTGTTTGGTTTTTTTCTAACACGCTCTACCCATTGATGTCTATGAAGCTTATCGCAACCATATCGCACGCACAAGGCGGCTTTTTAAAAACTTGTAATGGCATCGCTACGGAGGGGGAAATAACGCAACTTTTGTTGCGTTCGTTTCGCACCCTCTATAGCGCAAAACTTGTAATCTAGGTGACAGTTTTGTTCCCACTTGTTGAATGTACATATTGATTTTTTCTGTAAGGTATGCACATAAATCATGCCTTGTTTTTATGCAGGCCAAACTCACAAACTAACTATACTTTTTATAAATACCTGCATATAGGGAAAAGATAATCCAATAAAATGCAAAAATAATTATATTTGTGTCATCTATTTAGCTCACACAGTTAACAGCATAAGAGTATATATTTCTTAAATATTTCAAACATATCAGATCTCCCTTCAAAACCAACATTTATTATACTTTCCCCATGCTATTCAATACAAAATACTATGGGCTAGATTACAAGTGGAGCAATATATTGCCAATAGCGGTAACCAAAATCACAAATAAAGTCGAAATCTGAAAATCGCGATCAAATTTATGCATTCATCTATAACTTAACACCCCACTATCACACAAACAATATTGTATATTCTCATTAGCGCTAACCTGGCATGAATATAGGAATATTTCATTTTCCAATGTTCTTTACATAACAGAATAAGTTCTATTTATTCATAATTAAATATTTCTGCATATATCTGATGGTTTATTAATCAAATATATATTTAAATATATATTTTTATATATATATATATATATATATATATATATATATATATATAATTATATAGAAAGAAAAAGCTTATTAAAACAGTTCTATTCAAACAGTATACAAAAAAATGCCATACATAAAAACTTATCCATATGTATAAACATATACAGTGGGGCAAAAAAGTATTTAGTTAGCCACCAATTGTGCAAGTTCTCCCACTTAAGAAGATGAGAGAGGCCTGTAATTTTCATCATAGGTATACCTCAACTATAAGAAACAAAGGCCTAGATTTGGAGTTTGGCGGTAGCCGTGAAAACCAGCGTTAGAGGCTCCTAACACTGGTTTTAGGCTACCGCCGGTATTTGGAGTCATTCAAAAAAGGGTCTAACGCTCACTTTTCAGCCGCGACTTTTCCATACCGCAGATCCCCTTACGTCATTTGCGTATCCTATCTTTTCAATGGGATCTTTCTAACTCCGGTATTTAGAGTCGTGGCTGAAGTGAGCGTTAGAATTCTAACGACAAAACTCCAGCCGCAGAAAAAAGTCAGTAGTTAAGAGCTTTCTGGGCTAACGCCGGTTCATAAAGCTCTTAACTACTGTGCTTTAAAGTACACTAACACCCATAAACTACCTATGTACCCCTAAACCGAGGTCCCCCCACATCGCCGACACTCGATTACATTTTTTTAACCCCTAATCTGCCGACCGCCACCTACGTTATACTTATGTACCCCTAATCTGCTGCCCCTAACACCGCCGACCCCTATATTATATTTATTAACCCCTAACCTGCCCCCCACAACGTTGCAGCCAGCTACCTACAATAATTAACCCCTAATCTGCCAACCGCAAAGAGCCGCCACCTACATTATAGCTATGTACCCCTAATCTGCTGCCCCTAACACCGCCGACCCCTATATTATATTTATTAACCCCTAATCTGCCCCCCTCAACGTCGCCTCCACCTGCCTACACTTATTAACCCCTAATCTGCCGAGCGGACCGCACCGCTACTATAATAAAGTTATTAACCCCTAATCCGCCTCACTAACCCTATAATAAATAGTATTAACCCCAATCTGCCCTCCCTAACATCGCCGACACCTAACTTCAATTATTAACCCCTAATCTGCCGACTGGAGCTCACCGCTATTCTAATAAATGTATTAACCCCTAAAGCTAAGTCTAACCCTAGCACTAACACCCCCCTAAATTAAATATAATTTTAATCTAACGAAATTAATTAACTCTTATTAAATAAATTATTCCTATTTAAAGCTAAATACTTACCTGTAAAATAAACCCTAATAATGCTACAATATACAGGGAGTGCAGAATTATTAGGCAAATTAGTATTTTGACCACATCATCCTCTTTATGCATGTTGTCTTACTCCAAGCTGTATAGGCTCGAAAGCCTACTACCAATTAAGCATATTAGGTGATGTGCATCTCTGTAATGAGAAGGGGTGTGGTCTAATGACATCAACACCCTATATCAGGTGTGCATAATTATTAGGCAACTTCCTTTCCTTTGGCAAAATGGGTCAAAAGAAGGACTTGACAGGCTCAGAAAAGTCAAAAATAGTGAGATATCTTGCAGAGGGATGCAGCACTCTTAAAATTGCAAAGCTTCTGAAGCGTGATCATCGAACAATCAAGCGTTTCATTCAAAATAGTCAGCAGGGTCGCAAGAAGCGTGTGGAAAAACCAAGGCGCAAAATAACTGCCCATGAACTGAGAAAAGTCAAGCGTGCAGCTGCCAAGATGCCACTTGCCACCGGTTTGGTCATATTTCAGAGCTGCAACATCACTGGAGTGCCCAAAAGCACAAGGTGTGCAATACTCAGAGACATGGCCAAGGTAAGAAAGGCTGAAAGACGACCACCACTGAACAAGACACACAAGCTGAAACGTGAAGACTGGGCCAAGAAATATCTCAAGACTGATTTTTCTAAGGTTTTATGGACTGATGAAATGAGAGTGAGTCTTGATGGGCCAGGTGGATGGGCCCGTGGCTGGATTGGTAAAGGGCAGAGAGCTCCAGTCCGACTCAGACGCCAGCAAGGTGGAGGTGGAGTACTGGTTTGGGCTGGTATCATCAAAGATGAGCTTGTGGGGCCTTTTCGGGTTGAGGATGGAGTCAAGCTCAACTCCCAGTCCTACTGCCAGTTTCTGGAATACACCTTCTTCAAGCAGTGGTACAGGAAGAAGTCTGCATCCTTCAAGAAAAACATGATTTTCATGCAGGACAATGCTCCATCACACGCGTCCAAGTACTCCACAGCGTGGCTGGCAAGAAAGGGTATAAAAGAAGAAAATCTAATGACATGGCCTCCTTGTTCACCTGATCTGAACCCCATTGAGAACCTGTGGTCCATCATCAAATGTGAGATTTACAAGGAGGGAAAACAGTACACCTCTCTGAACAGTGTCTGGGAGGCTGTGGTTGCTGCTGCACGCAATGTTGATGGTGAACAGATCAAAACACTGACAGAATCCATGGATGGCAGGCTTTTGAGTGTCCTTGCAAAGAAAGGTGGCTATATTGGTCACTGATTTGTTTTTGTTTTGTTTTTGAATGTCAGAAATGTATATTTGTGAATGTTGAGATGTTATATTGGTTTCAATGGTAAAAATAAATAATTGAAATGGGTATATATTTGTTTTTTGTTAAGTTGCCTAATAATTATGCACAGTAATAGTCACCTGCACACACAGATATCCCCCTAAAATAGCTATAACTAAAAACAAACTAAAAACTACTTCCAAAACTATTCAGCTTTGATATTAATGAGTTTTTTGGATTCATTGAGAACATGGTTGTTGTTCAATAATAAAATTAATCCTCAAAAATACAACTTGCCTAATAATTCTGTACTCCCTGTAAATTATAATTATATTATAGCTATTTTAGGATTAATATTTATTTTACAGGTAACTTTGTAATTATTTTAACCAGGTACAATAGCTATTAAATAGTTAAGAACTATTTAATAGCTAAAATAGTTAAAATAATTACAAATTTACCTGTAAAATAAATCCTAACCTAAGTTACAATTAAACCTAACACTACACTATCAATAAATTAATTAAATAAAATACCTATAATTATCTACAATTAAACCTAACACTACACTATCAATAAATAAATTAAATACAATTCCTACAAATAAATACAATGAAATAAACTAACTAAAGTACAAAAAATAAAAAAGAACTAAGTTACAAAAAATAAAAAAATATTTACAAACATTAGAAATATACTACAACAATTTTAAACTAATTACACCTACTCTAAGCCCCCTAATAAAATAACAAAGCCCCCCAAAATAAAAAAATGCCCTACCCTATTCTAAATTACTAAAGTTCAAAGCTCTTTTACCTTACCAGCCCTGAACAGGGCCCTTTGCGGGACATGCCCCAAGAAGTTCAGCTCTTTTGCCTGTAAAAAAAACATACAATACCCATCCCCCAACATTACAACCCACCACCCACATACCCCTAATCTAACCCAAACCCCCCTTAAATAAACCTAACACTAAGCCCCTGAAGATCTCGCTACCTTGAGTCATCTTCACCCAGCCGAGCCAAATTCTTCATCCAAGCGGAGCAAGAAGAGGTCCTCCATCCGGTAGAAGTCTTCATCCAAGCGGGGCAGAAGAGGTCTTCCATCCGATTGAAGTCTTCATCCAAGAGGCATCTTCTATTGTCATCCATCCGGAGCGGAGCGGCAGCATCCTGAAGACCTCCGACGCGGAACATCCATCCTGGCCGACGACTGAACGACGAATGACGGTTCCTTTAAATGACGTCATCCAAGATGGCGTCCCTCGAATTCCGATTGGCTGATAGGATTCTATCAGCCAATCGGAATTAAGGTAGGAATATTCTGATTGGCTGATGGAATCAGCCAATCAGAATCAAGTTCAATCCGATTGGCTGATCCAATCAGCCAATCAGATTGAGCTCGCATTCTATTGGCTGTCCGGATCAGCCAATAGAATGCGAGCTCAATCTGATTGGCTGATTCAATCAGCCAATCAGATTTTTCCTACCTTAATTCCGATTGGCTGATAGAATACTATCAGCCAATCGGAATTCGAGGGACGCCATCTTGGATGACGTCATTTAAAGGAACCGTCATTCATCGTTCAGTCGTCGGCCAGGATGGATGTTCCGCGTCGGAGGTCTTCAGGATGCTGCCGCCCCGCTCCGGATGGATGACGATAGAAGATTCCGCTTGGATGAAGACTTCAATCGGATGGAAGACCTCTTCTGCCCCGCTTGGATGAAGACTTCTACCGGATGGAGGACCTCTTCTTGCTCCGCTTGGATGAAGAATTTGGCTCGGCTGGGTGAAGACGACTCAAGGTAGGGAGATCTTCAGAGGCTTAGTGTTAGGTTTATTTAAGGGGGGTTTGGGTTAGATTAGGGGTATGTGGGTGGTGGGTTGTAATGTTGGGGGTGGGTATTGTATGTTTTCTTTTACAGGCAAAAGAGCTGAACTTCTTGGGGCATGCCCCGCAAAGGGCCCTGTTCAGGGCTGGTAAGGTAAAAGAGCTTTGAACTTTAGTAATTTAGAATAGGGTAAGGCATTTTTTTATTTTGGGGGGCTTTGTTATTTTATTAGGGGGCTTAGAGTAGGTGTAATTAGTTTAAAATTGTTGTAATATATTTCTAATGTTTGTAAATATTTTTTTATTTTTTGTAACTTAGTTCTTTTTTATTTTTTGTACTTTAGTTAGTTTATTTCATTGTATTTATTTGTAGGAATTGTATTTCATTTATTTATTGATAGTGTAGTGTTAGGTTTAATTGTAGATAATTATAGGTATTTTATTTAATTTATTTATTGATAGTGTAGTGTTAGGTTTAATTGTAACTTAGGTTAGATTTATTTTACAGGTAAATTTGTAATTATTTTAACTATTTTAGCTATTAAATAGTTCTTAACTATTTAATAGCTATTGTACCTGGTTAAAATAAATACAAAGTTACCTGTAAAATAAATATTAATCCTAAAATAGCTATAATATAATTATAATTTATATTGTAGCTATATTAGGATTTATTTTACAGGTAAGTATTTAGCTTTAAATAGGAATAATTTATTTAAGAAGAGTTAATTAATTTCGTTAGATTAAAATTATATTTAATTTGGGGGGTGTTAGTGTTAGGGTTAGACTTAGCTATAGGGGTTAATACATTTATTAGAATAGCGGTGAGCTCCAGTCGGCAGATTAGGGGTTAATGTTTGAAGTTAGGTGTCGGCGATGTTAGGGAGGGCAGATTAGGGGTTAATACTATTTATTATAGGGTTAGTGAGGCGGATTAGGGGTTAATAACTTTATTATAATAGCGGTGCGGTCCGCTCGGCAGATTAGGGGTTAATAAGTGTAGGCAGGTGGAGGCGACATTGTGGGGGGCAGATTAGGGGTTAATAAATATAATATAGGGGTCGGCGATGTTAGGGCAGCAGATTAGGGGTACATAGGGATAATGTAAGTAGCGGCGGTTTACGGAGCGGCAGATTAGGGGTTAATAATAATATGCAGGGGTCAGCGATAGCAGGGGCGGCAGATTAGGGGTTAATAAGTGTAAGGTTAGGGGTGTTTAGACTTGGGGTACATGTTAGAGTGTTAGGTGCAGACGTAGGAAGTGTTTCCCCATAGGAAACAATGGGGCTGCGTTAGGAGCTGAACGCGGCTTTTTTGCAGGTGTTAGGTTTTTTTTCAGCTCAAACAGCCCCATTGTTTTCTATGGGGGAATCGTGCACGAGCACGTTTTTGAGGCTGGCCGTGTCCGTAAGCAACTCTGGTATCGAGAGTTGAAGTTGCGTTAAATATGCTCTACACTCCTTTTTTGGAGCCTAACGCAGCCATTCTGTGGACTCTCAATACCAGAGTTATTTTAAAGGTGCGGCCAGAAAAAAGCCAGCGTTAGATACGCGGGTCGTTACCGACAAAACTCTAAATCTAGCCGAAAATGTGGAAACAACTCCAGACAATCACATTGTCTGATTTGGAAAGAATTTATTTGCATATTATGGTGGAAAATAAGTATTTGGTCACCTACAAACAAGCAAGATTTCTGGCTCTCACAGACCTGTATCTTCTTCTTTAAGAGGCTCCTCTGTCCTCCACTAATTACCTGTATTAATGGCACCTGTTTGAACTTGTTATCAGTATAAAAGACACCTGTCCACAACCTCAAACAGTGACACTCCAAACTCCACTATGGTGAAGACCAAAGAGCTGTCGAAGGACACCAGAAACAAAATTGTAGACCTGCACCAGGCTGGGAAGACTGAATCTGCAATAGGCAAGCAGCTTGGTGTGAAGAAATCAACTGTGGGAGCAATAATTAGAAAATGGAAGACATACAAGACCTCTGATAATCTCCCTCAATCTGGGGCTCCACGCAAGATCTCACCCCATGGGGTCAAAATGATCACAAGAACGGTGAGCAAACATCCCAGAACCACATGGAGGGACCTAGTGAATGACCTGCAGAGAGCTGGGACCAACGCAACAAAGGCTACCATCAGTAACACACTACGCCGCCAGGGATTCAGATCCTGCAGTGCCAGGCGTGTCCCCCTGCTTAAGCCAGTCCGGGCCCGTCTGAAGTATGCTAGAGAGCATTTGGATTATCCATAAGCGGATTGGGAGAATGCCATATGGTCAGATGAAACCAAAGTAGAACTGTTTGGTAGAAACACAACTTGTCGTGTTTGGAGGAGAGAGAATGCTGAATTGCAACCAAAGAACACCATACCTACTGTGAAGCATGGGGGTGGCAACATCATGCTTTGGGGCTGTTTCTCTGCAAAGGGAACAGGATGACTGATCCGTGTACATGAAAGAATGAATGGGGCCATGTATCGTGAGATTTTGAGTGCAAACCTCCTTCCATCAGCAAGGGCATTGAAGATGAAACGTGGCTGGGTTTTTCCGCATGACAATGATCCCAAACACACCACCCAGGCAATGAAGGAGTGGCTTCGTAAGAAGCATTTCAAGTTCCTGGAGTGGCCTAGCCAGTCTCCAGATCACTGCTCTAGAGGAGATCTGCATGCAGGAATGTGCCAACATACCAGCAACAGTGTGTGACAACCTTTTGAAGACTTACAGAAAACTTTTGACCTCTGTCATTGCCAACAAAGGATATATAACAAAGTATTGAGATGAACTTTTGATATTGACCAAATACTTATTTTCCACCATAATTTGCAAATAAATTCTTTCCAAATCAGACAATGCGATTGTCTGGATTTGTTTCCACATTTTGTCTCTCATAGGTGAGGTATACCTATGATGAAAATTACAGGCCTCTCTCATCTTCTTAAGTGGGAGAACTTGCACAATTGGTGGCTGACTAAATACTTTTTTGCCCCACTGTATATTGTACACACCACTGATTCAAAATATATACTTAAAGGGACACTGAACCCAAATATTTTTTCTTTTATGATTCAGATAGAGCATGAAATTTAAGGCAACTTTCTAATTTACTCCTATTATCATTTTTTCTTTGTTCTCTTGCTATCTTTATTTTAAAAGCAGGAATGTAAATCTTAGCAGCCAGCCCATTTTAGGTTCAGCACCATGGATAGCACTTGCTTATTGGAGGCTTACATTTACCCACCAATAAGCAAGCATAACCCAGGTTCTCAACCAAAAATGGGCTGGCTCCTATGCATCACATTCCTGCTTTTTAAATAAAGATAGCAAGAGAACGAAGAAACATTGATAATAGGAGTAAATTAGAAAGTTGCTTAAAATTGCATACTGTATCTGAATCATGAAAGAAAAAAATTGGGTTTAGTGTCCCTTTAAAGAAACGGATAGTCCACAGTACTAAAATGTCTATTAAAGTATGTAGTACAGGTTCCAATGTGCCTCAGCTCTCTGCAACTTCGTCCGATACAAAGTGGTTCCTCCACAAAGGTTCTGAAAGATTACAAGGGTGAACAAGCGCACAAGAAGGCACTCCTAGTGTAATATGTCAACTCAATGACACGCATAAAAGAGACAATTGCACACTCACTTGATTTAACCTCATCCGGGATGCAGTATATACACAGCCTTAGTGGTAAAGATGGTGCCTGCCAGTCACTCTCCTCCAGAACGTAGTTCCCTACGTTAATGAAACATCTTTTCTGTAGCTTTGTGGCTTGCTGGTAGTTAGTGACCCCGTGTTATCGTAGGTGAATTTACTGTTACTTCAGAAGTGTTATGTAGTGAAAAGGTACAGCAGATTGCATGGATGTAAGCGGATTGTTCACAGGCAGCGTGTAACAACCAGCCTGTCTGGAAACACTCAAGGGGTGCCCCCTTAGTTTCCACCTCTGAGGTGGCGGACAGCAATCATCCCGATCGGATACGATTAGGATGATTGACACCCCCTGCTAGTGGCTGATTGGCCGCAAATGTGCAGGGGGCGGAATTGCACAAGCATGTCACCTGAAATGCTTGCGCAATGATAAATGCAGACAGCGTATGCTGTCGGCATTTATCATTGTTGGGCGGACATGATCTGCTGCAGCGCATCATGTCCGCCCGACATTTGATAAATCTACCCCATAATATGAGTGCAACCCAACACGCTAAATAATGCTCCATTCTTTATCTGGCCCTATATGTGTGTAAATATATATATATACATTGCATGAAGTTACAAATAGTTACAAATACCAGTTTGACATCTTTCATGTATAAGCACATTGTAAGTGTTGTATCTACAGCTCAAAATCATATCATTTAAAATGTACTTCAATTTTATTCTAATGAAGCGAATCACATTTAGAAAATAGATCCACTCTCCTCTGAGAGCAAAACACATAAGTTATATAAAATGCACCGATAAATCCATTTGAGACTAAAACGAAGGAACACTCAGAGATATAAACAGAGAAGCAGAAAGCTTCACACAGGCAAAGTGCTGGGTGAAATTAAATGAATTCAGAAATTACCTGAACTGTGCTCTTGAAATTCCTCTGGGCCCATTTTTCAAACTTCTAGAAACTATATTTCCCAGTAAAGGTTATTGAACTCTATTTACTGTGAGTATAAAATATCTTTAATAAAACACAAGACAAATATATCTGCTTCTTTTTTCATTATATACAACATTCTATATGAAATAGATGGCAATAATATGTAACAATCTTCCGAATTGTTTGATATTAGGGGAATGAAATTAAAAGGGACAATAAACACTCTGAGAATTGTATATAAAATATTTAGCTATGTACAGTGAAACAACTTTGCTAGCCTTGTTGTCTGTGGACTAAAGCCCTGATTGGCTCCTTCAAATAAGGCAATTGGATGTTAATTTGTTTTTAAAATGTTAAGACTTGGCTGATATGTTATTATATACCAACACAAAAGACATGTCTTGTAATTACAAGGTGTTATTAAGGTTTAATAAAAATATTAGAGGCTCATGGATCAAAACATATGTTTAAGGGACAGTCTATTCCAGAATTTTTATTGTTTAAACATAAATTTCTTTATTACCCATTCCCCAGTTTTGCACAACCAACTCAGTTATATTAATATTCATTTTACCTCTGTGATTACCTTGTATCTAAGCCTCTGCAGACTGCCTCCTTATTTCAGCTCTTTTGACAGACTTGCATTTTAGCCAATTAGTGCTAATTCATAAATAACTCCACAAAACAGAGGGTGAGGCAGCACTCTAAAGTACAAAACAGAACCTTTATTAAAGGAGCAACAAAAAAAACATTATAGATTTTTTTTTTTTACATTAATACTATATCTTATCAGAAAAATGAGGTTCCACTTATATTTGTGTTATCCTATCTTGTAACATTTGACTGTTTGTTATTCTATGTCCCAATTCACATACTCTACTTACAGGTTACTACTCATCTAAACTTGTTTACAAAGTAAGACGATGTTTCGTTATGTTATTTCTGTTATGTCATCATTTTGTAATACCTGGTATAATTGGTCAATGTACAAAACCTCAATAAAAAACTTTTCTTAAAAAAAAAAAAGATAGATAATTCCTTTATTACCCATTCCCCAGTTTTGCATAACTAACACTGTTATATTAATACACTGTTTAGCTCTGTGATTACCTTGTATCTAAGTCTCTGCAGACTGTCCCCTTTTCTCAGTTCTTTTGACAGTCATGCATTTTAGCCAATCAGTGCTGACTCATAAATAACTCCACGGGAGTGAGCACAATGTTATCTTTATGACACACATGAACTAGCGCCCTTTAGCTGTGAAAAACTGTCAAAATGCTCTGAGATAAGAGGCGGCCTTCAAGGGCTTAGAAATTAGCATAAGTGCCTACCTAGGTTTAGACTTCAACAAAGAATACCAAGAGAACAAAGAAAATTTGATGATAAAATAAATGGGAAAGTTGCTGAAAATGACAAGCCCTATCTGAATCATAAAAGTTTAATTTGGACTTTACTGCCCCTTTAATTTTGACTAGACTGTCCCATTAAAGACGGTTATTAAAGAGTATGGCTCCCATGTATCAAACCTTCATCTAGTCTTACTAGTGAACAGATCTATGGCAGCTTGGTTCTTTCGTATAGCCATCTGCCACCCAGTTATCAAAAAATGTTATTCTCATTGGTGCCCATAGGCAAGTACAATCTATGGTCCCATATATAGTAAGTCTGTCCTACCATAACACCCTGCCAAATCTTAATGTGTTTGTATGTGTGTATACATATGTATGTGCACACATACAGTATGTGCACACATATATACATACATACATACACATACATATGTGCACACACATATACATACACATACATATGTTCACACATACATCCATACACATACGTACATACATACACATACATATGTTCACACATACATCCGTACACATACGTACATACATACACATACATATGTTCACACATACATCCATACACATACGTACATACATACATACATACATACATACACATACATATGAACAGTACACACATACATACACATACGTACATACATACACATACATATGAACAGTACACACATACATACACATACGTACATACATACATACATACACATACATATGTACAAACATACACAATTAACAAAATGCAAAGGGAGTGTACAAAAGAAAAATCTAAATCCAATCATTATTTGGTGTGACCACCCTTTGCCTTCAAAACCTTCTTTACAGGGCTTCCTTTAGCACAGGCTCGGTGATCTGCCATGCTAGAAAATTTAAACCTAAGCGGACCCTAAAATAAAATCTAACATTACTTTAAAAAAAAATTGTAAAAATTAAAAAACCTAATATTACCAGAAAAAAACTAGCTTTTACAAAAAATAAAAAACCTAACATTTACACAAAAATAAAAACCATTACAAAAAATAACAAAACCTACAATTTAAAAAAATAACAAAAACTACACAATAAAAAAAAATATTCCTATTCTAATACCCTTGGGGTAATTAAAAAAAACCCTATTCTACAAATAAACTAATAAAAGGGCCTTTTGTAGGGCATTGCCCTAATGCTAACAGCTATTTTGCATTAAATAAAACAATTAACCCCTAACATTACAACCCCCAACCCCCCAAAATAATAAAAGAACTAAAAAAACAAACTACCCATTGCCTCGAAAAGGGCATTTGGATGGTCATTGCCCATTCAGCTCTTTTTCTGCCCATAAACAAAAAAACTAACTCTAACCCAAAATTGGTACTCATAAATGATGATGGGCGGCGCTCCATCTTCATCTACCATGGGTCCATCTTCTTCCCAGCCGCAGTCCATCTTCTATCTTCCATCTTCCTCCCGTGGTGGCGGCGAGGTCAGCAGCGATGGTGGCGGCAACGTTGGTGGCGCTCTTCATCCAATTGACATGGAGCTCCCTCTTCATGCGGTCACTAGCTGCACACTTTAGATTGAATGCAAGGTACCCATTTTATATAGGGATACCCTTGCATTCCTATTGGCTGATTTGATTCTTCAAATTCAAATCAGCCAATAGGATGAAAGCTTTCTCTTTAAAGGGTCATTCAGCTCTTTTTCTGCCCAAATAAAATAAAAAAAATCCCTAATCTTAAAAGAAAAATACACTAAAAAAAAAACAAAAATAAGTCTAACCCCAAAATTGGTACTCACCAATGATTATCGGCGGTGCTTCATCTTCATCCTAGCGGTGCTCCATCTTCTTCCATCGGCGGCAGCAGTCCATCTTCTATCTTCATCCCAGTGTCGGCGGCAAGGTCAGCAGTGATGGCGATGGCAGTCCTCCTCTTCAGACCATTGGCACGGAGGTTCTCTTCATACAGTCTCCAGCCACACACTGAAGATTGAATGCAAGGTACCCCTTTTATATAGGGGTACCCTTGCATTCCTATTGGCTCATTTGATTCTTGCCTCTCCAGACTGCCCCCTTACCTCAGTTCTTTTGACAGACTTGCATTTTAGCCAATCAGTGCTGACTCATAAATAACTCCACAGGAGTGAGCAGAATGTTATTTATATGGCACACATGAACTAATAGGGGCCTATTTAACAAAGGTCTGTCGGACCTGATCCGGCAGTGTGGATCAGGTCCACCAGACCTCGCTAAATGTGGAGAGCAATACGCTCTCCATATTCAGCATTGCACCAGCAGCTCTTATGAACTGCTGGTACAATGCCGCCCCCTGCAGATTCGCGGCCAATCGGCTGCCAGCAGGGGGGTGTCAATCAACCCAATCGTACTCGATCAGGTTGAATTGCAGAGATTCGTGTCCACCTCATCAGAGCAGGCTGACAGGGTTATGAAGCAGCGGTCTTTAGACCGCTGCTTCATAACTGGTGTTTCTGGCGAGCCTGCAGGCTCGCCAGAAACACGGGCCCTCAAGCTCCGTACAGAGCTTGATAGATAGGCCCCATAGTGTCTAACTGTGAAAAATGCACTGAGATAAGAGGTGGCCTTCAACAGCTTAGAAATTAGTTTATAAGCCTACCCAGGTTTAGCTTTCAGCAAAGAATACCAAGAGAACAAAGCATATTTGATGATAAAAGTAAATTGGAAATTTGTTTAAACTTGCATGTCCTATCTGAATCATGAAAGTTTAAGTTTGAATTGCCTGTCACTTTAAGTTCTCATTTTATGTGTGAGAAGTCATATATTGTGAACTTATAGATATTAATGACAGAAACGCCAGCTAACAATACGATTGGAGAGAATGGGTGAGTGATGCTTAATGAATTTCATAAACGAACTCGCCTTTACCGCAAGGCTCTTTCGCAACCTCACTATTTTGGCAGCATACATATGCAATATTGTTAGTTTTTGTGTCTTACCTACAATGTTTTGCAGCAATATGTTCATCTATTCTTTTTTTAGAATATTAGAATACTTAAAGGGACACTGAACCCAATTTTTTTCTTCCGTGATTCAGATAGAGCATGCAATTTTAAGCAACTTTCTAATTTACTTCTATTATCAATTTTTCTTCGTTCTCTTGCTATCTTTATTTTAAAAAGTAGGCATCTAAGCTTTTTTTAGGTTCAGAACTATCCTCCAATCAGCAAGAACAATTCAGGTTGTTCACCAAAAATGGGCCGGCATCTAAACTTACATTCTTGCATTTTAAATAAAGATACCAAGAGAATGAAGAAAATTTGATAATAGGAGTAAATTAGAAAGTTGCTTAACCCCTTAATGACCGGACCATTTTTCAATTTTCTTACCCTTAATGACAATGGCTATTTTTACATTTCTGCAGTGTTTTTGTTTAGCTGTAATTTTCCTCTTACTCGTTTACTGTACCCACACATATTATATACCGTTTTTCTCGCCATTAAATGGACTTTCTAAAGATACCATTATTTTCATCATGTCTTATAATTTACTAAAAAAAAATTAATAAAATATGAGGAAAAAATGGAAAAAAACACACTTTTTCTAACTTTGACCCCCAAAATATGTTACACATCTACAATCACCAAAAAACATCCATGCTAAATAGTTTCTAAATTTTGTCCTGAGTTTAAAAATACCCAATGTTTACAGGTTCTTTGCTTTTTTTTGCAATTTATGGGGCAATAAATACAAGTAGCACTTCACTATTTCCAAACCACTTTTTTTCAAAATTAGCGCTAGTTACATTGGAACCCTGATATCTGTCAGGAATACCTGAATATCCCTTGACATGTATATATTTTTTTTTAGAAGACAACCCAAAGTATTGATCTAGGCCCATTTTGGTATATTTCATGCCACCATTTCACCGCCAAATGCGATCAAAAAAAAAAAAAGTTCACTTTTTCACAAAATTTGTCACAAACTTTAGGTTTCCCACTGAAATTATTTACAAACAGCTTCTGCAATTATGGCACAAATGGTTGTAAATGCTTCTCTGGGATCCCCTTTTTTCAGAAATAGCAGACTTATATGGCTTTGGGGTTGCTTTTTGGTAATTAGAAGGCCGCTAAATGCCGCTGCGCACCACACGTGTTTTATGCCCAGGAGTGAAGGGGTTAATTAGGGAGCTTGTAGGGAGCTTGTAGGGTTAATTTTAGCTTTAGTGTAGTGTAGTAGACAACCCCAAGCATTGATCTAGGCCCATTTTGGTATATTTTATGCCACCATTTCACCGCCAAATGCGAGCAAATAAAAAAAAAACTTTACATTTTTCACAATTTTAGGTTTCTCACTGAAATTATTTACAAACAGCTTGTGCTATTATGGCAGAAATTGTTGTAAAAGCTTCTCTGGGATCCCCTTTGTTCATAAATAGCAGACTTATATGGCTTTGGCGTTGCTTTTTGGTAATTAGAAGGCTGCTAAATGCTGCTGCACACCACACGTTAATTATGCCCAGCAGTGAAGGGGTTAAATTAGGTAGCTTGTAGGGAGCTTGCAGGGTTAATTTTAGAGATCAGCCTCCCACCTGACACATCCCACCCCCTGATACCTCCCAAACAGCTCTCTTCCCTCCCCCACCCCACAATTGATCCCGCCATCTTAAGTACTGGCAGAAAGTCTGCCAGTACTAAATAAGAGTTTTTTGATTTTTTTAAATAAAAATAATAAAATATTTTAGCTGTGATGGACCCCTGCCTTAGTCCCAACCTCCCTGATCCCCCCTCCAGCTCTCTAACCCTCTCCCCTACCTAATTACCGCCATCTTGGGTACTGGCAGCTGTCTGCCAGTACCCAGTTTGGCCCCCAAAACCCCCCAAAAAGTATTTTTATTTTATTTTTAACTTAAAAACTATTTCTGTAGTGTAGCAGCCCCCCCACAATACCCCCACCCCCTCCAAGATCCTTTTATATTTAAACAATTTAGTTTACCTTTTTCTCCCTTTCTGCCCTCATTCATTGGTGTCAGTGTGGCTAATGTGTGCACGTGCACGCGCACGTGCACGCGCGC
Source organism: Bombina bombina (assembly GCF_027579735.1). Classification (NCBI taxonomy): domain Eukaryota; kingdom Metazoa; phylum Chordata; class Amphibia; order Anura; family Bombinatoridae; genus Bombina; species Bombina bombina. Next base: position 1,205,451,426 of record NC_069501.1, on the reverse strand, counting down.
CCCCTGCATGCGTCCATGCACGTTCACGTGCACACTCACCCCTCGTGCACCCTCACACCCGGACACTGGCACCATCGCTACCGGTGCAGAGAGGGCCACAGAGTGGCTCTCTCTGCATCAGAGGCTTGTAAAGTGGTATTGCAGGATGCCTCCATATCGAGGCATCACTGCAATACCCTCAGAGCTGCTGGAAGCATTTGTGATCGCTTCCAGCACTCTGTTAGACAACTGACGTACCAGGTACGTCCATTGTCATTAACTGTTAGTTTTTGCATGACGTACCTGGTACGTCATTTGTCATTAAGGGGTTAAAATGTCATGCTCTATCTGAATGACGAAAGAAAAAATTTGGGTTCAGTGTCCCTTTAATAAGTTACGATAGAAAACAAAATTGCACACACTGAATAAAAGTGAAAGCAAATAAGCTATGCTAAATGATAACTTCAATATGATGTTTTAACCTTACTGAAAAAGCAACCTCTAATAGACAAATTCTGTTAAACAGTATAAAATATTATTGCTCAAACATATATATGTTCTTATATATGTTTTGTAAAGCCAAACGCTAGTCGAGTAGCTAAAGCTTAGTAATAGCAATACAATGTTTACAATGAAATGCGCGGCTCATAATGAATTGATACAAATGTTTAAATTGAGAAACGCGTTGTAAATGCAGGGTCATTTGAGCACTACCAATCAGAAAAAATCTGGGTTGTCTTTAAAGCGTGCACTGTAGCAGATGGGTCATCTATCTTTGAGTACGGCCATTGGATGTGAGGCTCCATTACACGTGATGTGTGATTTGTTTGCTACCGTTAGCGATATAAATTTTAACTTTTGCTTTTGACCTGTACTCAATAAAAGTAAAGTTTTAAGGCAATAAGGCTTCCCTGGAACTATCTTTTTGTGGATGACATTTATACTTTGCCTGGCTCCGGGAAAGAAGCCTTTTGGAAGTATTGCAATACGTAGGAGCGTGTTTACTAAGGACACATGAGGGTAACCGGAGCCGAGGAGGGGAATAGCTTCACAGCCTACTAACTGCAGCCGGATTCTGCGATCAAAAGATATGGGGGCTGATGTATCAAGGACCGAATGGCCCCTGTTTCCGTGGAAGCATTCAAGCTCACCTGAAACAGCAGTTATACTGGTCCGCTGCCTCTGAGGCTACGGACATCAATCATCTGGATTGTATACAATCGGGTTGATTGACACCCCCTAGCATCCGATTGTCTGTGAATCTGCAGGGGGCGCTATTGCACAAGCAGTTCACCAGAACTGGTTAGTGTCAGGTGTTCCCATAAACTCACCTCTTACGAGGTTCAGAGGCTGTTGCTGTCACCTTGGGAGACACATCCTCATCTGCTGACGGCACCTTTACATGCAGTGTTGGTGTGGCCCTCACCACCCCTGGTCTGTCTCTATGCCTACAGAATCATTGCGCTGCTACGCACATTACAGGGAACATTGGTGTGTGTGTACAGATGTTTTTAAGTATTTATGTGTTTGTGTATTTACTGTACATATTTCACATTCAAATATTCTTCACTTACAGGATAATGTAATTTGTATATTTAATACATATTTATATATATATGCGTAACGCACATCTGTGTTTGCGCTTTAGGTCTAACGCAATGTCAGGTTAGCGCACATGAAGAATTACTAATTTCACATTGCTAAATGTTAGAAAATATAAAATATTAATAATAATTATTAAAAATTATTATAGACATTTTAAAAAATCTGAAATAATCTATAGGAGTTATTTGGAAGGGGTGCTATTCACTGGGGTGCCATCATTCCGTTTTGATTATTGTACTCCTGCACATTTCAGTTTTGACAATGATGTACCTTTAAAGAAAATTTCAGCTAGATAAATGGCCCATTCTGGCTCAGTACTTTAAGGTTGTTGAAGCATTTAAATCAGCGGTCGCCAACCAGTTGTCCATGAGAAGATGTTGGTGGTCCTTGACACCATCAAGCAGGAATTAATCTCCTCTGATGGTGTCAACCCCGTCGGGCTGCAACTCCATACAGTACCTGGCTGGACATCAGTGAAAATCGATGGGGGAGGAGTTAAATTACAATCTCCCTACGCACGTTGTGTAGGTTGGTATAGTCTTGGCTTGAAATAGTGGAATTTAAGTAAATAAAAAAAGAAAATCTAAAAAAAAAAATCTCTTTTATATTTCATTTATTTTCTTCCCTTTAACTGTCACTTTGTAGTAGTTTTCCTAATTCCTTCAGATGGGCTTACATCACTGTTTGTCTTAAACAAAAGGAAAAGATTGGTGTGAAAGATAACAACACTCTCTATCTCTAAAAAGCTAACCCAAAAAGTTGGAATATCTCCTAAAACCAACCCAAATTGAAAAATGCAAAGGGTATATATATTCCGCTTAGGATATCATTAACGGCTTTAATGCACCTCACTTACTATAATCAAAATTAACACAGAGTGTGTACAAATGAGCAAGTCTACGCGTTTCAGCCCAGTAGGCCTTTATCAAGATCTTTGATAAAGGCCTACTGGGCTGAAACGCATAGACTTGCTCATTTGTACACTCTCTGTGTTAATTTTGGTTATAGTAGGTGAGGTGCATTAAAGCCGTTAATGATATCCTAAGCGGAATATATATGCTTAATTCCTCACCCAGGATCTATACACCAACTTTTCACGCATACCTTATCACTGCATTTAGCCACATTAAGTTTTTTGGCAACACTTCTAATTTACACAGTGATTCAGTCTGTGACCTCCAACACCGGAACAGGTAATAGGACCTGTAGGTACAGCCCGTAAGGAGATTGTGGCTGCCAGCAAATACCTCGGTCCCAGGACCTACCTGCATCATTTCAAAAGCACCACAAACTATACCTCGATGCCGCTGAATTTGGCAACTTTACCACTTTGAAGTTTACAGTTGCTTCTTTCTGTTCTACACCGCATTGGATGCCTCCAATTCAGAGCTCTGCATTAAACATCTTTACCAAACGGGACTTCAAAATAACAAAGGACGGTAATCCCTAATAAAAAGTTACGGTAACATTGCTAACCCATTTGGAAGTTAACTGTTTTCCTCCTTTGTGGCTCAACTGCAATTAACTAAGTTACGATCATTTATCAATTCATATGTCCACATGTATTGCCTGTTTTTAACTTGATGTCTTTTATTGTAATCTAATCAGTATACTTGGTGCCGGAACCCCTTGTATGTATATACATATATTTTTTATTTTTTCTTATCTGCTTCAATTATAAAATGTATAAAGTTTTAAAATATCAATTCATCTAGTTTTAAATATTAATTCATCTAGTTTTCATTAGTTATTAAATACAAATATAAACTCAATTGTTTATGTGTAACACTATACCTCACAATTTGTGAGTCACAAATAGTTAACACGGTATCCAGCACTTGTCATACACAATCGTTCTTTATTTAACTTTATCTCATTTTAACATTACCTTTTCCAATCCAATAATCAGTCACATCTCTCTTATACTCTTTTAATGTCTTTATAGGTTTAAACTAACACTAAGATATTGCAATCACTTGACACACTGGCATATATATTGCCTGATGCTATTTGCACATTTATATTAGAATCACATGATTAAGCTTTATTAATAATAATATTTGTTTCTTCTCTAAGCTTTTATTAGCGCTACCCAATCAATACCCTTTGCATCACTGTTTGTCTTCCTCCCCTCCATCATCTTTTTTTATTAAATATTATTTTTTATTCTAATAATTTTATTACACCTGAATTCCAGTAATTGCCATCCAGCAGATCAGCCATATCCCACCAGTATTATAGTAATTGTCAGTAACATCAGTCGTGGTCACATCCATATTGAGAGCTTTCTGATATAAACTTGATTTATGACTCCAATGTCTGTCCATGATCATAAGTAGCATTGAATAATTCCTAACTGGGGAGGTAACTTGGAAGTCTTGTGGTCCTTTTTAAACATTATTCTTTTTTCCCCACTTTCTGCTTTTCTATTTCCAGCTCAAAAGTTGTCACCCACCCTTCATCTGTCATTTGAAAGTATTCTCTCAGTTCTGTCATTCAACTAGTTAATTCCAAAAAATAATTCTTAAAAATGTGTAAATATATACATAATGTAAACTTAGCTATGGTTATACTCATTATGTACAGTATGCGTGTGTGTGTGTGTGTGTATATATATTTCTATATAGTATATACTGTATACACACATACATATTATAGAGGTTTGTACCTTTTTAAAAAAATTCATGTTAGTGGTCCACGGGATTTAAAATTGTGAGTTTAGTGGTCCCTGAGGTCTGAAAGGTTGGCGACCCCTGATTTTAATAACCAGTTGCTAGGCATATATTTTAGTATTCTGCACTCTGGCAAATTCTGTTTTAAAAAAGGTTACATTCAAATAAAATATATACAAATTGTTGTAGCATGCATTGTTTAATGTAGTTATAGCAGCATGATAATGCAATAAAGTATTTCATGATAAGAAGCTGGGGTTGTTTGGAAAAAATTTTGTCATGTTGATTAACATAAATTAACATATATAACATATTGCAAAATAACTCATAACTGACTTTAAATGATTATTTATTTCAAATAATATTTCAAACATGCTCAGGAATAGTTTCATCATAACAGGGCCAATATATATATATATATATATATATATATATATATATATATATATATATATATATATATATATATAACCCTGACTTGTTCCCAGTTTGTTTGATTGAGAGCTTGCATTTGTATGGCTGTATTAGGGACCCAGGTTTTGGAATAGACCTTGACATGGTACCTGGGCTTGTCCCATTTGGCCGGATGCGGTAACTAACTCTTCCAGTTTTGCTTTTAATCTTAGCTGAGAGCTTGTAAGTGAGTGCTGGACTTTCTCTGTGTGTTGTATTAATTTATTTTGTAATTTTCCCTATGGGCCTTGCACCCAGGCTTGTCTGGGGTTAACTGCCTGTGACTCTGGAAACAGCACAGCTTCCTGAGAGTGCTATAGCACCCAGGGCTGAGCATGTTGCAGGGTCATAGGATGTGTACCCAGTCCAGTCTGAGAGTGCAGTCCCCTTCCGTGTTTTGTATATGTCTAGGGAGATTACATAAGTCTGTGAACCCTGACTTGTTCCCAGTTTGTTTGATTGAGAGCTTGTAAGTGAGTGCTGGACTTTCTCTGTGTGTTGAATTAATTTATTTTGTCATTTTCCCTATGGGCCTTGCACCCACGCTTGTCTGGGGTTAACTGCCTGTGACTCTGGAGACAGCACAGATTCCTGAGAGTGCTATAGCCCCCAGGGCTGAGCATGTTGCAGGGTCATGGGATGTGTACCCAGTCCAGTTTGAGAGTGCAGTCTGCTTCCGTGTTTTATATATATATTTTTTGTTTTATTTAATATATTCGCCAGTCTAGTAAAATACCAGAAGGCGACCCTAGGCAGTGAAATGGGCACACAAAGTCGCACATTATCATATTAAAGGGACATTAATCTTAAAATGTTATTCCTCATAAAGGCCTAGATCACTAGTGGAGCGCAATCTTTACAGTAAGAAGTGCAAACAATGCGAGGTTCAATATTTACAAGTTGCACGTTTAACAAATATTGTAACCTTGCTTGCAAAAACTCACAGTAACTAATGCACTTATATTTTCAAAGATGAACACAAAGGGGCCTATTTATTAATGTGCGAGTGGACATGATCCGATATTTTGCAGATCATGTCCGCCGCACATCGATAAATGCAGACAGCATACGTTGTCAGCATTTATCATTGCACTAGCAGTTCTTGTGACCTGCTGGTGCAATGCTGCCCCCGGCAGATTCAGGCCAATCGGCCGCCAGCAGGGGGTGTCAACCAACCCGATCGTATTGGATCGGGTTGATTTTCGGTGATGTCTGTCCGCCGCCTTTAGACCACTGCTTCATAACTTGTGTTTCTCCATACGGAGCTTGATAAATATGAACCAAGTGGAAACTCATGATCTTACTACTCAAACGATAAAAACATTAATGATAAAAATAATAACCAAAGTAAAAATCTCTGCTATACTCATTATGGCTGCTCATACATGACTTCATAAATCACAAAACTGGACACATTTATTTTTACTCTATTTTAAGACTTTGGGGCCGATTTATTAATGTTTGTCTGACATGATATGCTGTAGCGTATTATGTTCGCCAGACATTGCTGAATGCCGACAGCATATGCTGCCGGGATTTAACATTGCACAAGCAGTTCTGGTGAACTGCTTGTGCAATGCCGCCCCTTCTAATTCGCGGGAAATCGAACTCTAGCAGAGGGTGTCAATCAACCCGATCGTATAGGATCGGGCGGATTGATGTCCGCAGCCTAAGAGGCAGCGGACAAGTTAAGGAACAGCAGTCTTAAGACCACTGCTTCGTAACTGCTGTTTCTGGCGAGCCTGAAGGTTTGCGTGGAAACAGGGGCATCAGGGGCCATTCGGCCCTTGATAAATCGGCCCCTTTGTACAAAGAAAATTGCTTTTGTGCATAGAAAAAAAAACACAAATTGTTTTTACAATGACTTGTTATACCTGCTGCAGAGTTTAAAATGTATAGGAAATTGCTAGGTATATTTTTATATATATGAAATAACTGTCTCTGCTAATTAAAACCATAACCTAATCAAATTGTCTGAGTTTGCAGGGAGAGCAGATTTAATTAACTTATCTCTATATTTACACAAAATTGTCCTTATCTTGACATCAAACCCAAAACATTTCTTTCATGATTCAAATAGAGCATTCAATTTTAAAAACTTTCTAATTTACTTCTTATATCAAATTTCCTTCATTCTCTTCAAATCTTTTTTTTTTTTTTTTAAGGACTTTTAAATCATTATTATATTTAGTGTTTATTTACTATGTTTTAGGAGTATTGGCATTTTTTTTTTCTTTTTTTTTTTCAAAAGAGCTTTATTGAAACATTTAGTGAACAGTTAGCTGGTCAATATACAATTTGCATATATAGAAATGAGCGCCTGAGATTTAACAAAGATAACATTTTTATATCATATTGGCAACTAGTGGAGCGTTGCAAAGACTCAATATGTCTTGTACAAGCGAGACAGGGTCCCACTCTATTTATGGCAGCTCTCTTTAAATTAGGTCAACATCAATAACTGGTTTCCAATCAACTATAAACAAAAAACAAGTGAATTTTAGTATAACTACATGTAGCATCTTGCAGAAAATTAACTAAACGTGCATCAGTCACAGGTTTGCTTCAAATAAGTACAGTTGATTTCTTTTTATGCACATATGTGTACCAGAATGTATATAGGGATGAATAATAGGTGTATACTAATGCGAGACAATCTATTCCGTGGGGTGTTACGACAAGGAAATATCATGATATAGGTAAATGGGTGCTCTAAATTACTGAAACAAAGGTTCAGTTAGTACGTAATTGGGCTTGTAGGTACTCTTCCCATATGAAGCATATTGAATAATAATACTCTGTGCGTTTTGTATGAGTGTAGTGGTATTTTTCTAAATTAAGTGTGTGAGATACCAGGTTGCTCCAAACAGAGATATTTGGGAGTTCTGTTTTCTTCCAATTTAAGGGAAGTAGTCTATTGGCAGTATTGATCATAATTGTTAGTAGTGTGGATCTAAGTTTGCATTTGATTTTTGGGAGAGAGTTAAAGAGGAAGGTCCATATTGTGAAGGGGAGAGGAAAATCTAGAACACATGTGATTTCAATGGTGATTAGTTTCCAGAAATTTTCAGCTATGGGGCAGGACCACCATATATGAGTGGGGGTACCTAAAGCTGAACAGCCTCTCCAGCACTCGGCAGGTGTGCCAGGGAATAACTGGTGTAAGCGGTGTGGTGTGTAGTACCATCTGCTTAGAAGCTTCAGGTTTATCTCTAGCGTTGAGATAGAAAATGAGGACTTGCTCATGCTGGCAAAGATATTGTCAGGGTATATGAATATTATAAATGAAAATTATATATATATATATATATATATATATATATATATATCATTTTCATATATATATAGTTGGTGAGACCACAGAATTAATTCAATATGAGGCTATTTACAACAGTGCTATTTCACTATAAATCACAACCCCCCTTGCCAAGTGGTTTTGGCTGAGTGAAGACATTTTTATCCTAATTAAAAGATAACATAGCTTTTGAAGCTCACAGCCCTGTAGGGCAGGGGTCGCCAACCTTTCAGACCTCAGGGACCACTAAACTCACAATTTTAAATCCAGTGGACCACTAACATGATTTTTTTTTTAAAAAGGTACAAACCTCTATAATATGTATGTGTGTATACAGTATATATATATACACACACAAACACGCATACTGTACATAATGAGTATAACCATAGCTAAGTTTACATTATGTATATATTTACACATTTTTAAGAATTATTTTTTGGAATTAACTAATTGAATGACAGAACTGAGAGAATCAGGGGCGTATTAAGACATAGGCCAACAAGGCCGGTGCCTAGGGCAGCAGATTTTTAAGGGGCAGCAGAATTTTCCCTAGAGTCCCTAGGGCCACTCTACTGATCTCAGGGCCAGGTGGCTAAATCAACTAATTACTAATGACTTAAATGGCTGGCCCGGCTATTGCTATCCTATGGGATTGTATGTGAGTGCGCATGACGTGGTGACAGTGGAGGCGGAGCTCACTTGTGCAGTCTTGCCTGGACTGAGAGGGAATGCGGTATTCTTCCTGGCTCCACCGCGTGATTGAGACTCACACAGACTACACAGTGCAGTGTGCACTACAACGTGACCACTGTGAAACAGCATATGCCTTTCTCCCTTCAATACATCTTCATTAGGCATTAAAATACTTAAACGGATTAGTCACTAAATACTTGTACATTTACTGTTTGTCTATCTGTCATACATGCAAAGGATAAGTATTTATTGCTGAATCTATACAACTATGTGACTTAAAACACAACTGAAAATATGTTGTATGCATTTAATAAATTCTGAAACAATACAAGTATATACTTTATTATGATTGTATCATGTGACTTTATACCCTAGGATACAATTCCTAAACCTATCATAACTACTGTTGTATTTTTTAAGTACTTTTAAAGGCCAGTTTGTATATTCATTACATATTTATCCAAGCAGGTATTTTGCTTAAATAACTGTCAATCACCAAAGAAGATGTTTAAGGTTAAACAACTACCTACTGACAAACTATCATACAGTGAAGGATATTTTTTTCTGATATAAACACTTTAATCATCTGACTTGCAAAATAATGTCTTTATATATATATATATATATATATATATATATATATATATATATATATATATGTGTGTGTGTGTGTGTGTGTGTGTGTGTGTGTGTGTGTGTGATCAGAGTGAATGCAAGCCCTGGTGAACATCTACTTAAAAAGACATTATTTTTTTTATTTTTTACACCCTGCCCCAAAAATATTATGTCTAAAAAAAGGCCTTAAACCTGGGGTGGGATGGGGGGGGGGTAGTAGAATTTTGAGTGCCTAGGGCAGCACAAGACCTAAATACGCTCCTGGAGAGAATACTTTCAAATGACAGATGAAGGGTGGGTGACAACTTTTGAGCTGGAAATAGAGACGCAGAAAGTGGGGAAAAAAGAATTATGTTTAAAAGGACCACAAGATTTCCAAGTTACCTCCCCAGTTAGGAATTATTCAAAACTACTTATGATCATGGACAGACATTGGAGTCATAAATTAAGTTTATATCAGAAAGCTCTCAATATGGATGTGAGCTAACCACGACTGTTGTTACTGACAATTACTATAATACTGGTGGGATATGGCTGATCTGCTGGATGGCAATTACTGGAATTCAGGTGTAATAAAATTATTAGAATAAAAAATAATATTTAATAAAAAAAGAAGATGGATGGGAGGAAGACAAACAGTGATGTAAGCCCATCTGAAGGAATTAGGAAAACTACTACAAAGTGACAGGTAAAGGGAAGAAAATAAATTAAATATAAAAGAGAATTTGTTTTTTAGATTTTCTTTTTTTATTTACTTTAATTCCACTATTTCAAGCCAAGACTATACCAACCTACACAACGTGCGTAGGGAGATTGTAATTTAACTTCTACCCCATCGGTTTTCACTGATGTCCAGCCAGGCACTGTATGAAGTTGCAGCCCGACGGGGTTGACACCTTTAGAGGAGATTAATTCCTGCTTGATGGTGTCAAGGACCACCAACATCTTCTCATGGACCACTGGTTGGCGACCGCTGCTGTAGGGGGTAGCAAACAGGGTAGCAAACAGGGAATGGATGGAGACGATATTCTGAGCATAAACTAGATAAGATGGTCAAAATCCCAAGGAACTGGTAATTAGCACAGGCTTGTAAAATGACCTCTGTATGGAGACAATGAAAATTTGACCAGCTAAAAACACATGTTTTTAAATTATACTCTGAAACCCCCATTGTTTAAATGCTGCATAGAAATGAATATATATATATATACACATTAGACTGTATTGCATATATATATAATGCAATTCAGAATGAAATTAATTAAATGAATAACTGCATTAGTGGATATAAAATATTTAAATTATTCCAAAATAAAAACATTTTTTTTTTCTCTCTGTTTTTCCAGAAATCTAATGAAAATTATAGGAACAACTGATGTAATGGGATATCTTGATGAATATCTGTATAATGAATGTATAAATGCTGGGTTTCATATGGATATTTGTGGACCTAAAAAGCAATGATTAATAACACTATTATCTTTATTTCAGATCTGCATAGACAAGATTCATGCATTCAAGATTTATTAAAAATATGAAATGTATTATATTCATGTTGGGATGCAGTGCAGTACTGAATGTGAAATACGCTATGTTTTTTTTTTATATAAATGCCAGGATACTGAAGACTATTTTAAATGGATTTAAAGCTAATCAGTTAGCAGTAGAAATTACTCTGATATAATATGATATTAAAAAGAATACTGATGTTTCCCAATTACATTAAATGTAGAAATGGTGAGGACTTCCGGTGGGCGGCCTTAGAAGATGGTTGTGAGCTTCTGTTGCTCTGAAGAAATCTTCTTCTAATTAATACTATACTGCCATCAATCTAGCCATCTGCATCTCCCTTGACAGAGAAGTTGTCTGGGAACCTCAAGCAGATAGAAACAAACCAATCTTTTCTCCCCTGGAAGCCATTTGACTGAAATAGAACCCACAAGGGACTTTACCTGTATTGACTGCATGCCCACTACTTTGGGGCAATGGAAGCAGAGCGTAATATGGCTGTGCAGATACTCAAAGTTTTTTTGCCCTCATTCGACCGCCTACTTATGTGTTATGAAAGACTGCGGGAGGAGGTACAAGCCGCGGTGAGGCCTTATCTTATAAACAGTGAGCCGGCAAATATGCAAATCTCCTCTCTAGCATGCAATCTGAATGACTCACTCCGCACTCATCCGCATGGATCTATCATCACGGACGACTTGCCCGCTCCTATCTTAGACCCAGTCGATCACCCACCGATATATCAAGACAGAAAAGTTCTGTCCCCACTGTGCTCATTTGCCGAAATGTTCTGTGGCCCTGGAAGAACTACCGGGAACTTCACTCTATTGGAGAATCCTACTCCTACGCGGTATGTAATAAAACATGGCATTGGGACATTGCCCGTGTCTGCCCCGCTACTTAAATTCACATCTAAGCATACTACGCAGCTGGCCTCTGAGATTGAAGAATGCCCGACTGATACTCTGCTGCATGTAACTCCTATCTCAAAGATACCTTTTTTTTCTAGCACAGTGTTTGGGAAGGCCAAATGTACCGGCGAGATATACCTGTTAACAACCAACATCCATGAACATAGCGCATATGAGCGTATCCTTCAAGAGTCACGGCTAAGATGGCCGCCAAATTTATACTATAGACTGATTGCTTTCGCTAAGGAGGGAGTGGGGTAGCGCCTTTAGATCCTGCTCTGGCTGACTCTTATGGTTTTTGAGTTAGAACGATCTGAACTTAATTGAATAATACCCGCAACTGGAACTGCATCCAAGATGCGAACTGTCCACTGAAATTTTGTGTTTTTTTGTTTTTTTTGAGATCACAACTGTGCTTGCGAGGACTCATGTATCTGCAATAAACCTTAAATGCACTGCCCTGTGAAACAAGGTGGACTCTTATTATAGTAACTGATTGGAAGCCAGCCTGCAAATCCACTGCAGTATATTGTCACTGCTTTATATTGGTTCATATTGTCACTGCTTTGTATTGGTTCTTATTTTTGGCCCTGTTGGCCACATGTTTAGTTTTATTCTGTTTTATTTTCTTCTAATATCTATAGAATATGGGCAGATTTTGTAACACACACCAACTACAATTGCTCTCAGTACCTGGTCAAATTCCCCCCCCCCAACCAATTCTCAATAACTCATCTAAACTGCAATGGCTAAATGAATTCATCAGCTGCAAATCTTGAACTAACACTTAACACTCTAGATCTGCATTACTTTGGATGGCCGATCTGAGACTAAAGAAATTATCTGTAAAAAAATGTCATCTCCTAATTAGATCAAGAGTAGCTGCCAGACTTTTCTGTTGTTGTACATTTCAACCCTTTCTAGCAATAGATTCCCCATTTCTCTAGTTTCGTGTAATGGTTCAGTATATTTGATTTGTTAGGCACTGACATACTGCTTACCTGTAACACTATATTTTAGCAGTAAACATTATGATCATTGTGCTTTTATTAGAAATATCTCTTACACTACCTCTGCCAACTCTTAAAATGTCTATGCAAACTGTTGTCCCACCACTTATGCACGGTCTGTGCATGCACATATACCATTCACATTTCCTGGAAATGATTAGCTAACCGCATACATTTTCCTATCAGGGTAGTCAAGCTTGCATTATTGGGCAATATAACCTAGCAGTTAATGGGGTGCCCTCCCCTCCTATTATTGCCCTTATTAGCTAGACCTTTACAGACTATGCAGGCTTGTTTGTCTTAGAAAGCTGGGTAACTTATATATCGATCTGTCTCATACTGACTATCTTTTGATTTGGGCTTTCTGGTGCAAAGTATGAGTATTAAGCTCTAGCAATTAACATTAGGACCCCCTCAAGGTTGCTTTCACCAGCCATATTTTTTAGAAAGTAAGTCTCAGCAAAAACAGTTGCTTGGTACCCCTGTGTTTTCAGGAGTTAGCTCCCATACTTGTCTTGACATATTAAGTAACATTAACTTTTGGTTACATCAGCCATGTCCCTTGGAGAATTACGATAATCTGTTTTATTACTCAGCTAATGTTTTGTTGGCGAGTTATTAGCAGTTAGGCATGAGACTATCCAGGTTACTTTTACTTCATTTTTCATGTAACATGCTTCTGACAACGTATAGAGACCAACCTCATATTTGTTTAGTTAGAGTTTACCACAACTTAAGGCAAAAGATCAGTTGATTCTTCTGTAATTACCCTTTCTGTAAATGCCAGCCCTCTGCCATATTGCATGCTCATGCTGAGAGTACTAAGACCAAAACGTTATTCACCCCTTACTATTGTGTTGTTGTTATAAGAAAAATAGTTCAAATATTATGCTCACGACAGCTTAGTCTAGATCAAACTGTAAATTGTACTGAAGTCTTATTGTGCTGAGCAATATACTCACTTGACCATATCACTTATACCTGGCTACGAACTGTATAGCTAAGATCTTACCCCATCACAGCACTAGCACACTCACTCTTAGATCTATATGGGCACTGGTGTGTTTAGTTTAGTTTATATTTTAGTTAGTTTAGTTAGTTAGTTTAGTTAAATTAGTTTTAAAAAAAATTAGGGAGGTCAGGTAGCAGATATTGAAGAAATCTTGGTCAAAATGAGCTATGATAACCTGCTGTACCTATGTTAAGTATATACTCATACATACTTGTTTTATAACCTGATCCAACACTGCTCAGGATGTTATAATTTTGAAATTACCATCTCTTGTCCTTATTCGTTGTATATAATGCATCTTTCAGCCAACATTTATTGTAATATCACAAAGTGATGGTTTATATGTATGTAACTGTTTACCTGTTGTATGCCTGGACCCTCTTCGATAAAAATTTTTTAAAAAAATGTAGAAATGGTAGGTGGTCTTGACAAAGGATTTAAAAGACTCACTGAATGGGACTACACAATTCCACTATTCAATTTTACAGAAGCAGGTAAACTTTTGGAAAGAGATAAGCTAATTAACATAGCTGATGGAAGATTTACCAAATGGCTGAAATATGCCCAATTACACCATTACATTCACACAACTCCATTTAAAACAGACCTCCTAAGACAACCTACCCCATTTGAGCAACTGTGTCATAGCGGGGTAACACCAAGAGGAATACTCTCAGTATCACGTAAACTCCTTATAGATAACCTCCACGATACCCTCCCACCATACACTTCAAAATGGAACCTAGATCTAACAGAACATATAGACCAAAGCACATGGGAAAATATTTTTAGATCAGTCAAAAAATCTTCTACATCCCCGATGATATAAGAATTACATTTTAAAATTCTCCTCCGATGGGACCTGACACCGTCGAGAATACACAGCATCTATCCAAACACGTCCAGCACATGCTGGCGAGGTTGCGGAGAGCATGGTAATCTGTTGCATATGTGGTGGTACTGCAGTAAAGTTCGCCCTCTATGGTCGGCAGTAGAACTACACTGCAAACAGTCCATATCAGCAGAATTTACATTGAACCCAAACAGTGCCCTGCTTAATCACCTAAACTGACATGTCGACTTAAACTACTAACTCTACAGATAGGCCTTAATAGTGCGAGGAGATTGATTGCGCGCCATTGGAAAAAACCTATAACACCCACTAAAGCTATGTGGTTAGACGAGGTTGAGGAGCAATTTTCTCTAGAAAAGTATGGCTATCTTTGCCGCAATAAGTTAGAAATCTTTTTAAATGCAAGGTTTATATGGGAGTAATCCCTCCCAAGATTAGCTATGCTACCCATTCCATGCACCCCACGTACACATCAAACCTAAGAGTGACGGGATGTAGGCATAAATATGCTATTCCCGCTGTTGTACACAATAGAAAATGTGTCTCATTGCTCAAAACACCTTAGTGCCAGTTCATGGCTAAATTCTTAAGTAGCCACCTCCCGTTTGAGGGAGTTAGTATCAAAAGAACCAAATATGAATCAGAGGATACCTTGCAAAGTTAATTTATTTGTTTCTTTTTAGTCTATTTATCTTTTAATTGCTCATTTGTGTTGAAATACTATATCTTTACATTGAAGTATTATCAAATACATTTACAACCTGACTTCGTTTACACCTTGTTTAATTGGACTATTGAAAGCAAAGACCAAAGAACCAGGTCTAGGAGGAGGACTTAACCCTTTCTTCAGTAACAACCGATTACGTGGACATTGGTTCTAAGTTGAACACAAGCGCATTTGTATGTTATTGCATTGTTGTTAAATAAAAATTTGTGTTAACAATAAAAATAATAAATAAAATAAAAAATACTGATGTTTCATATTAAAATAATCAGAAGGAATAATGTGACATAGTACAATACATTTGAACATGAAAATTATTAATGTAAAGAAATTATGGCATTTATTACACATTTTAAAGAAATATTTTTAAATGTTAGAAATGATTAAATGTATTGCTGTGTTGTTTGTCATGCTGCCCCCCGATGGCCAAAAGCCGGTGTTGCGATGCAAGAATTATAGCCAAAAGAAATTGGTTGTTAACAAAGATGCATTTTTTCCTAACAACCATATATCCCAGATTGTCCAATCAGAAGGGACAAGGATCCGTAAGGGCTATCCAATTCGTCAGTGATGGTACAAAACAAAAAAGGGTGGGGTAATATCACATGATAAAAACCCCAAGCATAGAAAAGGCTGGAGGCTGTCTGTGTGCAAAAACTGTGACTGCTAAAAACTTAGCTGCGTTACCTACAGTTACAAAAGGCATAATAGCTACCTTCTTTTCCACATGCAAAAACTCAATTTTGGTATTCTGAGACGAATTGGATAAACAAAGAAGTTTTTGGGAGATTGAACTACAATTTGGTTTAAACTGGTGATATATGGTTGTTATAATTTTTTTTTAAATATTTTAAACAAAGGTAATTGGTAAGATCATAGTCAAATTGTATGTAATTGATTAAAGAGAGCAGTTTGTATTTTAGCTTGTTTTCATAGCCTGTATATTTTAAACTAATCCTAAAGTTGTTTATCTTTGTAAAATATAGATATATATCTTAGAATTGGTTTTAATTATAAGTAACTAAGAATTTATTTCAGTTTAAATAAATGGACATTTAAAGTAACTGTTTACATTAAGAATATATGTAATTTTAGTGTCCTAATTAGAATTGTATTAGAATTAATTGTAGCTAAATAGCTGAGTGCATTGCTTGAATGTTAGTAGCTGAATATATTGGAGTCTTGTGATATTTTAAATGCAACTCTAATTTGGTAGGCTATTGTGAATAAGGCAACTTTTATGAACTTTGCATAGCATATTTTAATAGTTTCAAACGTGTATAATATTGACTCATACTCTGGTTCCTACAAATATATTTCAATGTGTTTATAGATATCAACTAATAAAAAAGAATTCAGGAATTTATATTAATTTTATGGTTTCTAGTATATGCATATTGATTAAGGGTTTAATTTAAAGAAAGATTGTTAAATATATTGTGTTATAACCCGACCATATACTGACAATATGCAGCCATTCTTTGTTGGTGCAGGAGTCACCTATTTCAATTTCCCACTTTTTAACGTAAGATGGTAGAGTAGAAGCGTAGGATGAAAGGATCTGTTGATGTATAAGCGATAGTATACTTTTATTGGGGAAAATGCGTATACACATGTTTTCAAAGGTTGTCAAAGGGCGAGTTAGAGATTTTTTATAGGGATGCGTCTGCAGGTAATGCATTAATTGCAAGTACGTAAACTAACTATTGAATCGGGGTCCGAGTATGGTAACAATTTCATTGTGTGGTTTCGGTTTGCCATTGTGATGTAGTGTGTGTATCGGGACCATTTCTATCATGGTGGGATTGTCTGTTATATGTAAAAGAGAATGAAGTGGGAACAGGGTATTTCCTACTAGTGGTGTTAACGGAGAATATGTGCTAGAAAAGTGGGGAGATCTTTTGATGTGTTTATCCCACTGTTTGAATGTTTCCTTCACAGTTATGGGAGCATTGAGGGGCAGACGTCTGATATCGTCAGGAAGCCAGCAGTGTCCTCCCAGATGGGATTCATTAGAAAGAGTGCGCTCAAGCATAACCCACTCTTTCGTGCTGCTGTGTTTGCACCAATTAACTATTCTAGTTAAATAAGCAGCCAGCAAATCTATAGTACTGCAAATTGGGTGCTCCTATACCTCCTAGGTCTTTGGGACAGTATAAGTTGCTTGTAGCTATACAGGGTCTTTTATAGGACCATATAAAGGAGTTTAGCAATTTTTGAAGTTGGAAGATTAGTGTATCTGGAATAGGAATAGACAACGTTTGAAAAAGATACAAAATCTTGGGGAGTATTATCATTTTAATTGCATTTAATCTTCCATACCAAGAGAGTGACTTAGTTGCCCAGGATTGTAACATTGAGCTGATATCGTTCTTTAAGGTTTTAAAGTTTAGGGAGATTATATCTTCAGTTTTTGGGTTCGGAAACAGAATTGTTGTTTGACTGTCTCTAATGTGGTATTGGGCAGTGCTATACTTAAGAGTTCAGATTTTGCAATATTAATACTAAAGTTAGAGAAAAGGCCATAAGTATGAAGAGTGGAGATTAGTGAGGAGACAGAGTTAACTGGGTCAGTGATGGTCATGAATATGTCGTCCGCATAAAGAGTGGTTTTATATTCGGTTTGCCCTATTCGGAATCCAGTAATTGTTTTTTGTTTCCTGATGTACGTGGCTAAAACTTCCATGGCTAAGATAAACAATGAGGGGTGAGAGGGTGAGAGGTGAGAGGGGGCACCCCTGTCTCATGCCATTTGTGATCTTGAAAGGATGAGATGTGGAATCATTTAATCTTATTTTTGCTTGTGGCCTATTATATAGGGCAAAGATCCGCCTTATAAACTTTTGATCAAATCCAAATTTAGCCATTGTATGTTTAAGGAAAAGCCAATTCAGCCTATCAAAGGCTTTTTCCGCGTCCATTGAAATGAACACGGAGGGGATTTGGTGTTGATTTGCATGTTCCATAAGAGTTAGTATTTTGGTTGTGTTATCTCTAGACTTTCGCATGGGTGGTTAGGGTGGATTATGAATGGGAGTATAGAGTTAATTCTGGATGCGAGTATTTTAGCGAAGACTTTGATATCAACATTCAGTAAAGAGATTGGGTGAAAATTTGCTGGATTTGTAGGTGGCTTGTTTGGCTTAGGAATTACTGTTACGTGGGCCTCTAGCATAGAAGGTGGAAAGGGATGTTCGTCAGTGGCCTCGTTGAAAATTAATGTAAGATGTGGGGCTAAGATAGAAGAAAATGCTTGGTAATATTTGGAGGAGAAGTTATCTGGGCCTGGACTTTTTCCATGTTTAAGGGTAGTTATGGCAGATATGGTTTCTTGGATGGTTATTGGCCTATTTAAATGTGATTTTTGTTCATCAGTGATTGAAGGTAGTGGACAATTTGCTATGTATGTTGAGAGATCGCGGAGATGTTCGGGTGTGGGGGGGTCTTCATGTATATTGTAGAGTTTTGTATAATATTCTTGAAAGGCCAGTAAGATTTCCGGCGTAGTCTTAAGCGACTTTTTTTGTGGAGTAGTAATTTCATAGATATAGGATTTAAATCTTTTTTTTTTTTAAGGCACGAGCTAGCAGTTTACTAGCTCTATTACTTTCATAATATAACATGATATTAGTTTTGGTTTGTAGTGTTTGGTACTCAATGTCTAGAAATTTGTCTAGGGCTGTTCTAGCGGCCTGTAGACCTTTCTCTATATTAGAATTAATGGGATCTTTTTTTAGTGCTAAGTCTAGTTTAAAAAAGAATCTGTTAGTTCTTTGTATTGTGTACGATTTGCTTGTTGTTTTTGAGCCTTAATTTTAATTAATTCTCCCCTTAACACACATTTGTGTGCTTCCCAAATTTTAAAATTGTCAGTGATAGAGTTGGAGTTGTTTGTAAAGTATTCAGAGATGGTTTTGGATAACGTGGTTAGTGTGCCAGGATTATTTAGGAGAGACTCGTCTAGTTTCCAGGAATATGGTTCTGAAGGTGTTTCGGGCCAGGAAAATTGTATTTTAACAGCTGAGTGGTCTTACCACGATGTGGGTGAGATATCACTGCGTTGTAAGTGTGTTAGGCCTTTTTGGTTTGTAAGTACATAATCCAGTCTACTATAAGATTTATTTGGATGCGAGAAAAAGGTGTAGTCTCTTTTATCATGGTGAATGAATCTCCATGTGTCATATAGGTTAAGGTCCTTCAGACCATTCCACAAAGTGGTAGTAACTTTTTTGGATATTTGTATGTTAGGGTTGGAACTATCTTTTAGGGGTTGCAGTAGGGTGTTGAAGTCTCCTGCTAGATACAATGGGCCTTTAGTGATATCCAGTGTTCTCTTGAATATGTTTTTAAAGAAAGTGGTTTGATTTGTGTGCAGAGCATAAATATTAATTAAGGTGATGGGTCTGCCGTACAGAAGGCCCATCAAACCTAAAAAACGCCCCTCTGCATCTCTGGAAAGTTGTATAAAGATAAAAGGGAGAGATTTTTTAAACAGTATGCTAACCCCGTTTTTCTTTTCTAGGCCTGAACTGTGGTAGTGTGTGGCGTAAGTTTTCCCTTAGTATTTTGGTTCTTTATTTCATTTAAAGTGTGTTTCTTGTAAGAAAATTATGTCTATTTGTCTCTTTGCTAGGTCTGCAAGTGCTTTGGACCTTTTATGGGGGGAGTTCAAGCCTTTCGCATTCTGCGTGAGCAAGGTCAATTGCTTGGGGGAAGTCACTTTATGGGGGGTGCATGCCAGTGTGGAGGGTGTTGGTACGAGATTAGGGATAGTATATACCTTCTGGTACTGCTTAGAGTATGGAAGCACAAAATGGGTACATATCTGCAAAAAGACAAACACATAGCAACAAAACAGTAGTTGAATCTTAACTAACATTATAACATTATAAACAGTAACAAACGTGAATACATTAAAATAAAACAAAAAGTCTCTCTTCCTATTATAGGGCATATATGAGAGTATTTTGGGGGAGTAACCACAATACGCCCTATGAATACTACAAATTTATTAATTTTACGTAATTGGGAATCCTGATCTGGCTCCTGGGAGGGAGGGGGGAATTGGGGGGTAGGGAGGGAGAGGATGAGGAAGGGAGGGGAATGGTGGGTATATGGTAAAGGAGGGAAAGGGGGTGTGAAATGTAGGGAGGTATCATATGGTATGTGGGCCTCCATACCTGGGGGTAACATGGGTTTGTGAGATATACTATGACAAGGTTTATATAAACGCTAAAGTTACTTGCTCATCCCAAAGAGAAGACATCGCTCAGTAATCAAGTCCTGTTGTTACAGCACAGAAAGTGTGGAATATGAAGTTCATTATGGTGATGCGTTAGAGGAAGCAGAACTGGTGGTAGTGTGTCTTCTATTGGTGGCATCTTTTGGCTTACTTTTCCTAGGTAGGGCAGTATGCCAGGATTCACCTGGAGTGTTCTGTCTTTTGAGGGTTTGAGAGCTCAGTGGCTCAGAAGGGGGCGTGTCTGAGGGGGGTCAAGTCCAAGTGTTCCGCAAAAGGTTGGAATGTCTTCTGGGTTTTTGCATACTACACGGGTGCTGTTGCTGATTGTCCAGAGGTTAGTTGGGAAGCCCCATCGGTACGGAATTCTTTTGTTCCGCAGCAAGGTGGTGAGGGGTGAAAATTCCTTCCTGCGTTGTAGAGTGCGGGCCGACAAATCCTGGAAGAACTGCAAGACATTGCCCCTGAGCCTCACAGGTTGGTTTTTGCGGGCTTGATTCAGGAGCATTTCCTTCTCTTGAAAGTTCTTGAGGCGGATCACGATGTCCCTTGGTGGGGCTGAGTCCGGTGGCTTTGGTCTCAGAGTTCTGTGAGCTCTGACCCAAGGAATGTCATCCGTGTGAGAGATATCTTTTAGATGATGGAACAAGTCCTGGAGATAAACAGAAAAGTCTCTTGGCAGCACTGATTCAGTTACTCCCCTAATACGCATATTTTTGCGTCTGCTTCGGTTTTCCAGATCATCAAGTTTATCTTGAAGAGAGAGGATAGTCTCTTGCTGAGAGGTTAATTGTTCTGTCAGTTGATTGACGTCTTCTTTAATGATATCTTGATTGCTTTCCAAGGTTTCAACCTGAAAGCCCAGCGTATGGATATCTTGTTTCAACTCTGCCAGCTTTTCTCTGATGTATGAGTGGACAATGTCTGCTATGTCTTGTTTTGAAGGTAAGTGTTGCAGAAAAATTTGGAGAGAGCTGACAGTCCACTGGCAGGTTTCTGCTAGATTGAGCTTCTTGTGTCTGTACTTTCAGGGGTTTTTCCTTAGGTTTGTGACTAGTAGGGGAAGTATTCGCTGAATCAGGACACTGCAAAAAGGAGGACATAATATTTGATTTCCTAGATATAGGTTTTGACATTTTATCTTGCTTAGTGTTACGTTTGGACGCCATTATTGGTGGTAGTTGCTCCCAAGATGATCCTATAGCAACTGAGGTAGGACTATTCGGGGGTATGCTGTTCTTTTGGCTCAGCGTGCAGTAGGCAGGCAATAAACCTAAGCTGCTGAAGGGGTAATTTAATATCTGACAATATGTTAAGGGAAAATAACCGCTATTTGCAGAAGGAGTTTTTTTTTTATTTATTTATTTATTTATTTTTCCCCTCTCTAATTTATTTGCTCCCTAATTCTCAGAGGCAATATGAAGAGGGAGATCTAAATTTTTGAGGAGAGTTTGTGGGCTCAGGAGTATTTGGGCCTATACAGGTTATTCAATGTGGAAACTGCAAGAAGCTGTTAGTGTCTTTTTTCTATTACTGAGGCAGATAGGTTAAGATTAAGATCAGTAAACAAAGAGTAGTGGTAAGGGGAGGTTAGATGTTTGTCTCTAGTGAGATACTGGGGAGTAAAGATGAATGAGAGGTGCTTACTGTCACTTTTTAGGAGGCTTCGGCCTTGTGGTAGGCCTAATCACCAGTCTAGATTGCTGACTGTTGTCCGGCCTTTGCTGGGGGGTTGCTGCAGTTGCTGGTGTAGTGTGGTCAGATCACAGAGGAGCCAACAGATGTAGAGTTATATTGAAGGGGCCTATTGTTTTCTATCCGGAGCTCCGTAGTAGGCCCAATCCCCAGGCTAAATTTATTTTTGGATCCGGTCTGTGATGAGGGGGCCGTTTCTTGTTCCCAGGCCACTCAATTTTGGATCTGATGGTCTCTGAAGCCTCCCCAGGGTCCGGGTATGTCCACCAAGGCCTTTACAAGGGGCAATCTCAGTGTCTGAGGCCTGATGTGGCCGTTTTGTGGCCGTCCGTTTTGCGGGTCCCCAGGTACTAAAAATAGAAAAATACCCCTTCTAGATTGCAGATGGGGGATGTAGGAGGACTACCATATATTTCTATTTGTGGTTTGGATAAGGATGGCCAGGATTCCCAGTTGATAAAGGGCTTTTGTGACAGAGCTATGGAATTATGCTGCTCTCATGACAGCTACCAGGCTCCGCCCCCTTCTCTTCGAATCTTTTATTAAAAAAGCAAGGATGTATGCTTAGGAGCCGGATCATATCTGGAGCATAAGACCGGTTGACTGCCTTACGCGTTTCAGCTTAGTGCCGTATTCATAGACCAGTCAACCGGTCTTATTTTTCCTGTTATGAACTTTTACTTTACCGAATAAAGCCTTGCCTTTTAACTCCAATTTTGGGATTCTAACCGGACCTCTTCTTTGTTTATATTCTAGCCTTCAAGGGATTATGAGGAATCCTTTACACCTGTAAGATAAATTGTATCTTTTAGAATTGTAGTGTGTTGCTAGTTGCAAACGCCAAGAGATACAAATTATAACCTGGCAATATGCTTCAAGCGTTTTGCTAAGAGTGAACTCACAGGAAATGCTGCTAGACAAATATGATTCTATTCAGACAAACAAGTGTGCAAGTCTGATAAATTCACAGAGGCAAATATGGATAGCTAGATCAAAAATAGAGTTCTTTAGCATAAGATTAATTGTTAATATAAAGACTGAGTAAGTACGGTTGATAATATGAACTAGAAACAACTTGAGAGAATCTGATTAGCAGAGTTATACTTGCGGTAGCCTGTGCTTGGCTTTCCCTTGCAGCATGGAACGCTGTAATGGCGGAGTGAGACCGGAGTTCTTCCTGAGAGCTGAGTGGCTAGTTGCAGTACTGGTCAGGCTGAGAGATTGTTCTGTAGCTTCCGGAAGGAAGGTGAGTTGAAGTCCTAGCGAAGCAGGTCAATGAATCAGCTGCAGCTGGAGATGTCAGAAAATCCTCTGTAATACTGTGGTGGTAAGTGGAGTGGCACTTTAGGAGAGAGACTGACAGGCAATCTATGAAATGGATTCAGATGGCTGTGCAGATTAAGTGTCTTTAGTAGAAAGCAGCAATTAGTTAGAAAGTTCCTTTTTGAGGGTTAAATTCAAATAAGCAAAAGTTCAATATCACTCAGTTTGAGATGATAGCAGGAGTGACTTGATTTCTGTGAAGTATTCCAATCAGAACAAACAAAATAATCAAGCAAAGTAGATCTCAGGAAGTGAGGTTTTATAGGCAGGTGAAAAGGTGGAAGTGGAATGTCTTAAAGGGACATTACAACACCCCAGAGAGTCCCTTGGTTAAATTGCTTCATTTACAGCTCCGAAAAACACACAAGTTTTTACCTTGTTATTTATTTCCCTTTGTTGCAGCGGCATAAGGACGGGACCGAAACCACACCCCCTACTGTGACCGGACAGCCAAATCCACTCCAGGATTGGCACCATACCCTACATACGCCAGGAGAAGCTTCTTTGGATTGGCTAAGGAAGTTTGGGGCGTGGCTATACATGCAACATTACCACAGCCTTTCGGATCGCTTAGAGAGGACGGAGGGTCTTAGGAGCGTCTCGAGCACGCTAACAACAGTGTGTTTCTGGAAACTTGGAAGTGAAATAACATGGCACTGGTCTGAAGATTTAGGGTGAGTCTTGCATGCTATCCCATTTGCCGATCTCTGCATACATAAAAAAGTCATTTCAAATGTGTGTTCTTTAAATGGTATATGTTAAGTGACATCTTAGCTGCCAAGAAATACCCCTCCTTTTCTTTGATTGCTTGGCAACTTAGTACAAGCTCTTACATAGGATCCCCACGACAGTATTATTGGTTATGTCGCTGTAAATTTGTCCTTGTGAAAAAAAATGGTACTAGGCTTTGTTATTAATAGATTTCTATTGAAAGTAGAATTGCACATTCTTTGTATTTCAGTCACATGCATCTCAGTGGGAGAACAGCACTCAACAGTCTGCATTATGGCAGAGGAGTGCTTGTATTTTTTCAGTAAATTGACTGCAGACAGTAACATTGATAGTAAAGTGGACCATGATATCTGTGCAGTCAGTGAGCAGGAGAAGGAATTGACATTTTAAGAGATAAGTGGGTATTATATATGGAGGAACTTTAAAATGTAAAATGAAAAATATTTCCAGAGTGAAGATGTTACTATGGTAACCATAGAAAATAGAGATAAATATAAATACTAAATACATTTATAAAGTATTAATAAATGCTGGATAACCAAGTAGTTTAATGCAATGGAATTTGTATTAGTTACATTTACAATAATCTAGTGGGATTGATAGTGCAGAATTGTAATGAACTGTCTGTACGGTCAGGTGTTGGCTTCACTGTTTATTAATTATAGGAAGATGGCCTTTATTATACTGCTTGTTTTCCAATGAGAATATGAAAGTGATATAGAAATATTTATACCCAGATTACAGCTTGTTATCTTTTGCCATCTGTTATGTGTCAGGTGTCAAATGCTTTGCCATTTTGTAAAGTACCAAAATATATTATGCTTGAGCGTGTGAACCTTGTGAAAAGCAATCTGCACAATTCTGAAATGCAGTTAGTATTTGAAGTGCCATCTGATGACAGCAAATCTGTACTTGAATGCTGGAGAGGTGCATAGTCATAGTTTGTCACATCCAGCATAACATTACAAGCAGTCAGGAGTAGGGACTTCATGTTGTCTGTAAAAGGTCACTGTCTGTACAGAAACATTCAGCTTTAATATTTATTTCTACATCATGAATGGCCAGCTCTCAGTTTTGTATACCTACCAGGAAAATATCTCCTTGGTCATATATATATATACAGGTTGTTAATTTAGCCCGAGGATATACAGTGTACATTGTTTACATACAGGTTTTTAATTTAGCCTTAGAATGTACTGTATATACATATAGAAACTGGTGCATAAATAAATTGGTGCGCTTCCCTAGAAATTAACATTATTTATATAGAATATGGGTCATTTTTTTCAACACCTCACACTGGTTCTCTGTTTTTGTGTCTACCTATCCCAAGTAGCACTTCTACTATGTGTTTAATCCCTTTTGTGGGGGTTACATGCACAGTAGAGCAGGGTCAGTAGTTGTAAAGTTACAGATTTGAGCATGTCATTTTTTTACTATTATGGCAGTTTAACACTTCGCTACCGGGGAATTTCTGGAAAAAACGAGGCCAAACTCCTGGTGAATTTTTAGCATTTTTGCTATCACTCCATTTAAACAGAAATAGAGCCTTTTTTATTTAAACTATGAAAACTAAATATTTTTCAAGAAGACAATACACTTTATTGATCCATGCCCATTTTTAATATTTGATGCCAATGTTTGGCCGCCAGATACGATCATATAAAAAAAATTGTTAACTTTTTTGCAAACTTTGGATATTTTTACTGAAATTATTTACACACAACTACTGCAATCATAAGACAAATGGTTGTAAAAGCTTCTCTTGGATCCCTTTTTTCAGAAATAGCAGACATGCATGGATTTGCCATTGGTTTTTGGCAATTAGTAGGCCACTAAATGCAGCTGCGCACCAAACTTCTAAAATTCCCGGTAGTAAAGAGATTAATTAGTTAGCTTGTAAGGTTAATATTTACTCTAGTATAGGGATCACCCTCCCACCTGATGTCTCCCACCCCCTGATCCCTACCTGATCCCTAACAAACAGCTCTCTTCCCTCCTTTCCACTATGTCAACATAGTACACTGGGCAAAGAACTGTGTGACATAGTGCCTACAGTATCTCACAAAAATGAGTACACCCCTCACATTTTTGTAAATACTTTATTATATCTTTTCATGTGACAACACTGAATAAATTACACTTTGCTACAATGTAAAGTAGTGAGTGTACAACCTGTATAACAGTGTAAATTTGCTGTCCCCTCAAAATAACTCAACACACAGCCATTAATGTCTAAACCGTTGGCAACAAAAGTGAGTACACCCCTAAGTGGAAATGTCCAAATTGGGCCCAAAGTGTCAATATTTTGTGTGGCCACCATTATTTTCCAGCACTGCCTTAACCCTCTTGGGCATGGAGTTCATCAGAGCTTCACAGGTTGCCACTGGAGTCCTATTCCACTCCTCCATAACGACATCACAGAGCTGGTGGATGTTAGAAACCTTGCGCTCCCCCACCTTCCATTTAAGGATGCCCTACAGATGCTCAAAAGGGTTTAGGTCTGGAGACATGCTTGGCCAGTCCATCACCTTTACCCTCAAATTTTTAAGCAAGGCAGTGGTTATCTTGGAGGTGTGTTTGGGGTCGTTATCCTGCTAGAATACTGCCCTGTGGCCCAGTCTCTGAAGGGAGGAGATCATGATCTGCTTCAGTATGTCACAGTACATGTTGGCATTCAGGGTTCCCTCAATAAACTGTAGCTCCCCAGTGCCGGCCCAGACTATGACACTCCCACCACCGTGCTTGACTGTAGGCAAGACACACTTGTCTTTGTACTCCTCACTTGGTTGCCGCCACACACCCTTGACACCATCTGAACCAAATAAGTTTATCTTGTTCTCATCGGACCACAGGATATGGTTCCAGTAATCCATGTCCTTAGTCTGCTTGTCTTCAGCAAACTTTTTGCAGGCTTTCTTGTGCATCATCTTTAGAAGAGGCTTCCTTCTGGGACGACGGCCATGGAGACCAATTTGATGCAGTGTGCAGCATATGGTCTAAGCACTGACAGGCTGACCCTCCAACCCTTCAACCTCTGCAGCAATGCTGGCAGCACTCATACGTATATATCCCAAAGACAACCTCTGGATATGACGCTGAGCATGTGCACTTAACTTCTTTGGTTGACCATGGTGAGGCCTGTTCTGAATGGAACCTGTCCTGTAAAACCCCTGTATAGTCTTGCCCACCGTGCTGCAGCTCAGTTTCAGGGTCTTGGCAATCTTCTTATAGCCTAGGCCATCTTTATGTAGAGCAACAATTCTTTTTTTTTCAGATCCTCAAAGAGTTCTTTGCCATGAGGTGCCATGTTGAACTTCCAGTGACCAGTATAAGAGAATGTGAGAGCGATAACACCAAATTTAACACACCTGCTCCCCATTCACACCTGAGACCTTGTAACACTAACGAGTCACATGACACCAGGGAGGGGAAATGGCTAATTGGGCCCATCTTGGACATTTCCACTTAGGGGTATACTCACTTTTGTTGCCAACGGTTTAGACATTAATGGCTGTGTGTTGAGTTATTTTGAGGGGAGAGCAAATTTACACTGTTATACAGGCTATACACTCACTACTTTACATTGTAGCAAAGTGTCATTTCTTCAGTGTTGTCACATGAAAAGATATAATAATATATTTACAAAAATGTGAGGGGTGTACTCACTTTTGTTATATACTGTATGTCCATAGGGTGTAAGGGGTTAAGCAGTTGCTACAAAAATGAATATTGAACATCATAAATTACTGTTCCCATTGTAAAGAAAACTATAACAATAAAAACAGAAAATTGATTGTGTCTGACTGATAACAAGATACTAAACATATAATACGACAACAGCGTTAACTTAAAAGTATTAATGAGATATATGGACATTTTACCAAAATACTGATAAGATATGTAATAAGGTCACAAAATCATATTAAGTTTGTTCATTTCATATGTCAGATGTGAACATGTGAGAGGGGCAGTTCAATAGATAGTAGTGAGAAGGGTCCAATCTGTTGCAGGGGCTTGATCTACAAGAGACAGAAAGTGGAGTCCACCCAGTGGCAGTGGCCAAACCAGTATACGTGAGATGTGTAAGGAAAGCCCAGCTTGTGAAAGTAGCTGAAACATTAAAACAGAGCAAACTGCTTAAAGGGACATGAAACCCCAAAAAAGTATTTCCTGATTCAGATAGAACATGTGATTTTAAACAACTTTTCAATTTGCTTCTATTATCTATATTGTTTCATTCTCTTGGTATCATTAGTTGAAAAGCATATCTAGGTAGCCTCAGGAGCAACAATGCATTACTGGGAGCTAGCTGCTGATTGGTGGCTGCACAAAAATGCCTCTTTTCATTGGTTAACCAGATTGGAAAGTTGTTTAAAATTGTATGCTCTAATTGAATAATGTAAAATAAAAAAAAAATAAAAATGTTGGGTTTCATGTCTGTAATGAATATATCATAAAGGTTTCTTCCAGTTGTTGCTGTTTATATATGTTGCAGTTCTTATATTCTAGCACTAGGAGCAATCATGAGGTATTACAATGGGTCTTCTGTTAATAAAAAAATTCTTGAAGTTAAACAATGGTGCATTTATGAGATCTGTGCATTCTATAACAGGAGATCTTTATTATGTCCCTTTAAGCCTCCGACTCTCAGTGATTCTGGACCTGGAAGAATGAGTGGGTTGTGAGAGGTCCTACTATGGTATAGACTGTGTGGGATCCAGCCAAGGGTAGAGAGAAAAGAGAAAGCAGCAATGCACACGACAGCAGCATGTAAGCATTGGGTCCATAAGTCCTAGAACACGATAAATACAGTGTCAAAATGTTTTCTTTTTTTTCTCCAAATTCCTTTAATCTCCAGGTACCTGGACTAAATGTTAGGAAGAGAAAACAGGTTTGTATTTTGCACTCTACTATTATTCAATGAAAATTAGGATGAATTGCAAAAATGTGCAAGTGGAAATTGACATTGAGAAAATTAGCAGAGCTAAACTAGTTTAAATATTATATGTACTAACAATGAGTATGTATTTTTTTAATATACTGGCCCTTTAATTTCTTTCTTAGTGGTAAGAGCCCACAATCCATAACTTATGGGCCTCTAGTTATCAAGCCGTCAACCTCAAATACGCTGGAATTCCGCAGCTTATTTGTGGCGAGGCTGATTCGCCTAAGTTATCAAGCCCTACACACCGGCAAAAGTAGAATCTAGCGACGTAAGCTTTGATCCGGCGGACTCAGTCCAACACAGATCGATTCTTACGTCACTCCAGATGTTCCGAATGCAAGTTCAGCACAATCTGACTACTTTTGGAAGTTATCAAATGACTACCAGGTACGCTCGGCACTTTTCTGGCCCAGCGTACCTGGTTTTCAATCCGCCGCCCTGGAGGCGGCGGATCCCATAGGAATCAATGGGAGTCTGACCATAGCAAAAGCTCATGTTCGCTGCTGCCCAACATCCCATTGATTCCTATGGGAGCTGTCTACACCTAACACCCTAACATGTACCCCGAGTCTAAACACCCCTAATCTCCCCCCCTACACCACCGCCACCTATATTAAACATGGTAACCCCTAAACCGCCGCTCCCGGAGCCCACCGCAACTCTAATAAACTTATTAACCCCTAATCCACCGCTCCCGGACCCCGCCGCAACTATAATAATTATATTAACCCCTAAACCGCTGCTCCCGGACACCACCGCCACCTACATAATACCTATTAACCCCTATCATGCCCCTACATCGCCGCAACTTATAATAAAATTATTAACCCCTATCCTGCCCCCCTACACCGCCGCAACCTATAATAAAATTATTCACCCCTAAACCTAAGTCTAACACTAACCCTAACACCCCCCTAACATAAATATTAATTAAATAAATCTAAATAAATATTACTCTTATTAAATTAGTTATTCCTATTTAAAAATAAATACTTACCTGTAAAATAAACCCTAAGATAGCTACAATGTAATTAATAATTACATTGTAGCTATTTTAGGATTTATATTTATTTTACAGGCAACTTTGTATTTATTTTAACTACGTACAATAGTTATTAAATAGTTATTAACTATTTAATAACTACCTAGCTAAAAGAAATACAAAATTACCTGTAAAATAAATCCTAACCTAAGTTACAATTAAATCTAACACTACACTATCATTAAATAAATTAAATTAATTAACTACAAGTAGCTACAATTAAATACAATTAAATAAACTAACTAAAGTACAAAAAAAAACAACACTAAATTACAGAAAATAAAAAAAGATTACAAGAATTTTAAACTAATTACACCTAATCTAAGCCCCCTAATAAAATAATAATAATAATAATAAAAAAAAAGTCCCTACCCTTTACGACATTACAAAGTAACCAGCTCTTTTACCAGCCCTTAAAAGGGCTTTTTGCGGGGCATGCCCCAAAGTAATCAGCTCTTTTGCATGTAAAAAAAAATACAACCCCCCCCAACATTAAAACCCACCACCCACATACCCCTACTCTAACCCACCCAAACCCCCCTTAAATAAACCTAACACTAACCCCCTGAAGATCTCCCTACCTTGAGTCGTGTTCACCCAGCCGGGCCGAAGTCATCATCCAAGGGGCGCTGAAGATGTCTTCCATCCGATAGAAGTCTTCATCCAAGGGGCGCTGAAGAGGTCTTCCATCCGATAGAAGTCTTCATCCAGGCAGCGTCTTCAATCTTCATCCATCCGGAGCGGAGCCATCTTCAAAGCAGCCGACGCAGAGCCATCCTCTTCCACCGACGCCTACTCGCCGAATGAATATTCCTTTAAGTGACGTCATCCAAGATGGCGTCCCTCAAATTCTGATTGGCTGATAGGATTCTATCAGCCAATCGGAATTAAGGTACGAAAAATCTGATTGGCTGATCCAATCAGCCAATCAGATTGAGCTCGCATTCTATTGGCTGATCGGAACAGCCAATAGAATGCCAGCTCAATCTGATTGGCTGATTGGATCAGCCAATCGGATTGAACTTCAATCTGATTGGCTGATTGAATCAGCCAATCAGATTTTTCCTACCTTAATTCCGATTGGCTGATAGAATCCTATCAGCCAATCGGAATTCGAGGGACGCCATCTTGGATGACGTCACTTAAAGGAATATTCATTCGGTGAGTAGGCGTCGGTGGAAGAGGATGGCTCCGCATCGGCTGCATTGAAGATGGCTCCACTCCGGATGGATAAAGATTGAAGACGCCACCTGGATGAAGACTTCTATCGGATGGAAGACCTCTTCAGCGCCCCTTGGATGAAGACTTCTATCGGATGGAAGACATCTTCAGCACCCCTTGGATGATGACTTCGGCCCGGCTGGGTGAACATGACTCAAGGTAGGGAGATCTTCAGAGGGGTAGTGTTAGGTTTATTTAAAGGGGGTTTGGGTGGGTTAGAGTAGGGGTATGTGGGTGGTGGGTTTTAATGTTGTATTTTTTTTTTTTACATGCAAAAGAGCTGATTACTTTGGGGCATGCCCCGCAAAAAGCCCTTTTACCCTGGTTACTTTGTAATGTAGTATAGGGTAGGGACTTTATTATTTAGTTTTTTTTTATTTTATTAGGGGGCTTAGATTAGGTGTAATTAGTTTAAAATTCTTGTAATCTTTTTTTTTTGTAATTTAGTGGGGGGGGGGTTGTACTTTAGTTAGTTTATTTAATTGTATTTAATTGTAGCTACTTGTAGTTAATTAATTTAATTTAATTTAATTAATGATAGTGTAGTGTTAGATTTAATTGTAACTTAGGTTAGGATTTATTTTACAGGTAATTTTGTATTTCTTTTAGCTAGGTAGTTATTAAATAGTTAATAACTATTTAATAACTATTGTACCTAGTTAAAATAAATACAGAGTTGCCTGTAAAATAAATATAAATCCTAAAATAGCTACAATGTAATTATTAATTACATTGTAGCTATCTTAGGGTTTATTTTACAGGTAAGTATTTATTTTTAAATAGGAATAACTAATTTAATAAGAGTAATATTTATTTAGATTTATTTAATTAATATTTAAGTTAGGGGGGTGTTAGGGTTAGTGTTAGACTTAGGTTTAGGGGTTAATAATTTTATTATAGGTTGCGGCGGTGTAGGGGGGCAGGATAGGGGTTAATAATTTTATTATAGGTTGCGGAGGTGTAGGGGGGCAGGATAGGGGTTAATAAATTTATTATAGGTGGCGACGGTGTAGGGGGGCAGATTAGGGGTTAATAAGTTTAATATAGGTGGCGGCGGGGTCCGGGAGCGGCGGTTTAGGGGTTAAACAATTTATTTAGTTGCAGCGGGGTCTGGGATCCGCAGGATAGGGGTTAATAACTTTATTATAGGTGGCGGCAGTATAGGGGGGGCAGGATAGGGGTAATAGGTATTATGTAGGTGGAGGCGTGGTCCGGGAGCGGCGGTTTAGGGGTTAATACATTTATTATAGTTGCGGCGGGGCCTAGGAGCGGCGGTTTAGGGGTTAATAACTTTATTTAGTTGCGGGGGGCTCCGGGGGTGCCGGTATAGGGGGTAGAACAGTGTAGTTTAGTGTGGGTGCTTAGTGACAGCTTATCAATAAAGCTGTAGAAAAGCCGAAGAGCAGCAAGATCGGATGAGTGATAACTATCACAGTCCGTTGCTCATCGCCCCGTACTTGGTGCGCAGCTTTTTGACAGCTTTTTTGATAACTTTGGCGAACGTATTCAGGTCAGCGGCGGCAATGTGAGGCAAGCTTAGGCGAGCGTATTGGGGCCGGCGAAGGCAGGTACGTCCGGAGCTTGATAACTAGAGGCCATGGGCTCAAAATTCCAGAGCTTTGCTCCTCATGACTCAGCAACTCAGGCACCTACCACCCCAAATATAAAAAGGGAGGGGCCTTGTGGAATTTCACAATTTAAGAAAGAAATTAATGTATCAGGTAAGCATAAATTATAATTTCTTCTTAAATTGATGTCTACAATCCATCACTGGTGGAATCAATCCCAAAGCAGTGTAGTCCACAAGACCACAGAAAGTCAGGTTATTAGTCAGGCACAAAGTTGCCTCAGCAGGGTAAAAACATAAAAATGATAGACTTTGGCAAAGATAGGAACATAGGCCTCATTATGAAAGGACGTAGCTACTTCAGGTAGGTTCACTTAAGCCAATTTTTGTGTCACATTTACTTGTGAGGCAACACTCTCCTGCTGGACATGATGTCAATAATAATAATTTGTTTTGGGCATTTTACCTTTTTTTGTCTCCTCATGAAGAAATGACTGCAGGCCCCATGAATGTAATAACTCAACTGACTGAGATGATACACAAATCTGAGCTCATCTAAAACCTGGAAGTTGCATGTCACTTTAGCACGACATTGACAAAAATAATGCACTGAGATATTATCACTCAGATACTGACATTTGTGAGATTTAATTCTGTGACAGTTTTATGTTACAGCTTTTTTAGCACAATAAACTTTTCATGTGACAGCTATTATTTGTCATATACAATTTATTAAAGCCCACAGCTACAATGTAATCTTATGTAAGCAAGATTTTTGATTACTTCTGTATAAATATTCATACATTCTTATTAAAAGAACATAAAAGTGCAAAAAGAATATTTTATTTATTATTGCACTGTTGCTTGCATACAAGTATGTGTTTAAAGGGACATTCAACAATTTGAGATGGTAATATAAAATGATAAATCAGATATATATAAAAAAAAGTCTGCAAAATACTTTCATTATTTATTTTGTCCCCCTTTCCTGAAATTCCATTCTGGAATTGTGAACTTTTCGGTTTCTGTTAGAAATGGAAGTGCAGAACACTGTTATATTGCACAAAGCCATTGGCTGCACACCTATTTTTAACTGTCCCTAATTGGCCACAGCAGAGAAGGTAACCTAAGTTACAACATGGCAGCTCCCATTGTTTTTTAGACACTAAAACTTTACACTTATTTTGTCACTATTTAAACAACTAATGAAACTTAAAAAATACATCGACATGTTATTCTCAGACTAATCTTTTCTTTGAATCCATCATTCTATCTAGTATTTGTTTAGTGTTTAATGTCCCTTTAAAGGGACAGTTTACACTATATTTGTTTACAAATATATCCATTACCTTTATATTGTCTGGCCCTGGAACCATATGAATGACCTTTTCCATCTGCTTGTTTACAAAATGCTGAATTGCCTCAACTTCACAACATCCTTTGGGACTGGTGACTTAAGCAAGAAAGATTAGGTATTTCTTTGAATTTTAGATGACATCCAGTTGACAGACACTATAAAACCCTGTCTCAAATGGTTTCTGCTCAAATGTCCCTGAATCTTGAGAGCTCTACCCCCAATCAGGGGCATCTATAAAGGCAAACCATCATTGTGTCCTGGACTGATTAGCCTGGACAGATCTCCCATATCCTCATCCCTTTCTCTACGTCCTGGGAACGAAAGGAATCCCTCTTAAAGGAAGACTTGAAAGCATGGTATTAAGACCTTTGTCTGTGAGTATAAGAAGGAGACACAGTATTTATCTCTTAACGCCTAGCGAGGCGGATCCCAGGGCTGCGTTAAAGAACCTTCCTATTAGCGTGGCCCAGGGCTATGAGAAGGATTGGGGTTAACGTGGCTCTACATATTTAACCCCTTAAAGGTAATTTAAAGAAAATTAATGAATATTGATGAATTTTGTCAGGTTTTTTATCTTTAAATTTTGTTGGTGCATTTATTCAGATATTCGTTTCCTAAAAACGATTATCCCTTTTTCATTACTAACTTGCATTCATAACGAAACGAATGCACATTTCTAACAAAATTGTCTTCTCTGTCTAAAACACAACAAAAAATCATGTCCCATTAAAACATTAATGTTGTTTCTATTGTCACAATAATTGCTTATCATTCCTTAAATGACACTTGATGTTCCTATAAACCTTCTAGACATAAACGTTGCCCATATAAGAAAATGACAAAGGCTTGTTTCCTGTAAAAGGTCTGACATCTAACAAGCAAACAATTATTACTTTTACACTAAAATATACAAGAGGACAGAGTTCACAGTATTTCATTACATCCGAGAGCAATCACTTATTGTCTAAGATAGTAAACTGCTGACATTTATAAATATTGGAAGTTGTGTTCAGATAAATAGTGTCACTTAGAGACACAATTTTTTTATTAAATTCTAAGATGCCAAGAAAGCTACAAAGCCAAAATAAGCTGTTTCTATCACACATACCAATTGCTAAGTTTTAAAATTAATTGCCTGAACAAACACTACTTACTAAACTTTTTCAAACTTAACAGCACTCATTTTCTATTTAAAAAAAAAAATGTTTTAGTCATACCGTTTAAATTGCAGATCCATTGTCATTTCGTGTAAATATAATGCAGAAAAGTTATTATTTCTAATATAAAACTATCATTTTTACATACAACTTACTCATTTTCAGTTTGATTCAATATTAATTTAGAATTAATATTGTGCTAAAACCAAGGTTATTAAAGAGACATGATACCCAAATGTTAAAGCACTTTAAAGTGATGCAGAATAGATGTATAAAATAGATTAGAAAATATCACCTGAACATCTCTATATCTAAAAAAGGAAGATATTTTACCTCAAAGTTTGCTCATTAGCCACATCCCATTATAAAGGAATTTTCAGCGGCCAATCAGGAAGCTAGTCCCGGGACTTGCACGCCATTATGCATCTGGCATTTGCAGGCACAGTCATTTTATTTCTCTATTTAGTTTAAGGAAGTTTACTATAAAATCTCAAAAGATTTTAGTAAAATCTCCTGAGATCACAGTAAAGTAAAGCATAACCTCAGCACTGCTGATGCTGATTGGCTGTTGGTTTGTTATTTAAACGTGCAGCTGGACAGTAGCTGAAGGATAACTGTTCTCTGAGCACTTACTATTGTGAGATCAAGAAATTTTGAGGTAAATATATATTTCCTTTTTACAAAGAGATGTTCAGGTGATATTTTCTTGTTTCTTGTTCTTTTTACAGTTATACTAAATCATTTTCAAATGAGTATTATGTCACTTTAAAAGAACTGATGCTAAAACTCTCAGTATTTGTCAGATGCTATCCTGCATATTAGAGGTTAAAATACTTCTGGGCATTGGCCTAACAGTAATTTATGGTAGGGTAAATCATTGCTGGAGGGCAGAATTATGGAAGTGATGGGGATGAGAGGTGGGTATGCCCAGGCTTGACATAGGTGGGGCTTAGCCAGTCCCTTAAAACCAGGACACTGAGGGACTGTGGGTGAGAAGCAGGCCATACCTCCCAATCCATGACAATCCTACAGGATTTGGGATCGATGGTTGTGAGGTATAGGACTCTATGTCATGATATCAACTGGATGTTTTAGGCAATTTGCAGCATTTTAAAACCTAAATTACAGATTTTGCTTTTTGGCCACTATGGAGCCAATTAAGAGTCAGCAGTTGCTTTTATCACACAAATTAAGTCTTTGCTGACCCAATACAAGCCACCACCATCTCTCTAAACAGGCATGGAGTTTTAATTCTGATCCTCTAGTCACACATAGAATATGTGTGTATGCTTCTGATACCATAATAACTTTTAGTAGAAGCATTTTTGCTAACATTGCAAAAATGCTTCTATATAAAACTGAATTGCATTCATGCCCACTTTAAATTTGAATTTTCTATCCCCTTAACCATTTAGCTGATGAGCCATTCTTACCCCTGTGCTTAACTGTTTTGGAGTTTTAGGTGCTGCTCATATCTAAGCATCACTATAGGTCCTTTTTAGTGACTCCACACAAATTATATATTGTTTTTTCCAGCAGATTGAACCTATATCATTATTTTATGGAGCTATCATGATATATGAGAAACATACAACAAAATGTGAAAAAATGCATAGTTCTATTATATTTTGAATAAACAAGGTTGTAAACAACTATTAGAGAATCCTAAAGATTGTAGTAACACTTTATTTAACACTTTTCTGTCCTCCATTCTGAATCTCCACTACAAACTTTAATTCTGGGATAACATGGTTAGGGTTCACTGATCCTCTATTAGCTAAAAACATGGTGTACTAATTACTCTGGAAATTGTCTTAAAAACAAATTTTTACGAAAACATCTCATGCTGTGGCTGCAGTCATATCTCTACCTGCTTTGCCTAGCGTAATGCTGCTGTAAGAAAGGAGCTTACTTCCTACCATCTTATCCTCCTTCTATCAAGACAATCTGTTTGCAGGAGCCCGTATTCCCATATATAAAAGCTTATTACATCCCTCTTCTTCTTCAGTGGGATTCCTTTTGTTTACAAACAAATGGCGGTTTGAGACCTTGCATAGATTCTAGAGCTCTGAACTAAACCACAATGATAAATCAATATCTTTACCTTTAGTCCCCAAGTTTATTGATGGTCTTCAGGGTATTAATGACTTTAGCAAACCTTATCCGAATATGCCATGGGATATTCGAAAAACAGCTTTCAACACTCTTACTAGACATTATAAATACCTTGTAATGTTGTTTGGGCTCTGCAATTCATCAATATTTTCTAAGACCCAGAGGCGTAACATAAAAACCAATAAAAAATTGTCCGTCCCCTAAATTTTGTAACATTCCTGCTACTGGACATTTCATGCTTCACTGTCATGCACACATGAATACACAGACAAACACCTATAGGCACTCACATGCAGACACAAATATTCATAAACAGGAACAGACATTCACATGCACACTAGTGATGCCTCGAACAGTTCGCTGGAGAACAGTTCCCGGCGAACATAGCTTGTTCGCGTTCACCGCTGCGGGTGAACATATGCGATGTTCGATTCGTCATCATTGAGGAAACTTTGACCCTGTATCTCACAGCCTTCAGACACATTTGAGCCAATCAGCAGCAGACACTCCCTCACAGACCCTCCCAGCTCCTGGGCAGCAGCCATTTTAGATTCATTACGATCTTGCTTTCTTAGTGAGAGGAGGTTTAGTGTTGCTGCTGCTGACATTATAGGGAAATAAATAGCTAGGCTAGTGTATTTAGTGTCCACTACAGTCCTGAAGGACTCATCTAATCTCTGCTGTAAGGACAGCACCCCAAAAAGCCCTTTTTAGGGCTAGAACTTCAGTCGTTTTTTGTTTTTTTTATTTTTAATTTTATTTGCATTGGCCTGGCTTTCAGCCTGTGTGTGAGGCTCACAGCATATACTGTGATTAGTGCCACCACTGATATCTGCTTAACCTTAGTTTAAATTTAACCAACAAAACTTTTAAATCATTTTGCTAGTGTAATCTAATTTCATTTTCTATCAGGCATGTGTGTCAGGCTTACACAGCATATACTGTGGTTAATTGCTGTGCCAGCAGCCACCACTCATATCTGCTTAACATTATTTTAAATTTAAAAAAAAAAACTTTTAAATCATTTTGCTAGTGTAATCTAATTTCATTTTCTATCAGGCCTGTGTCTCAGGCTCACACAGCATATACTGTGGTTAATTGCTCTGTGCCAGCCACCACTCATATCTGCTTAACATTATTGTAAATTTAAACAACAAAATTTTTAAATCATTTTGCTAGTGTAATCTAATTTAATTTTCTATCAGGCCTGTGTGTCAGGCTTACACAGCATATACTGTAGTTAATTGCTGTGCCAGCAGCCACC
Organism: Bombina bombina; assembly: GCF_027579735.1. Taxonomy (NCBI): domain Eukaryota; kingdom Metazoa; phylum Chordata; class Amphibia; order Anura; family Bombinatoridae; genus Bombina; species Bombina bombina. The sequence goes on along the minus strand of NC_069501.1, from coordinate 1,205,412,432 downwards.
ACTCATATCTGCTTAACATTATTGTAAATTTTAAAAAAACAACTTTTAAATCATTTTGCTAGTGTAATCTAATTTCATTTTCTATCAGGCCTGTGTCTCAGGCTCACACAGCATATACTGTGGTTAATTGCTCTGTGCCAGCCACCACTCATATCTGCTTAACATTAGTGTAAATTTAAACAAAAAAACTTTTAAATCATTTTGCTAGTGTAATCTAATTTCACTTTCTATCAGGCCTGTGTGTCAGGCTCACACAGCATATACTGTGGTTAATTGCTGTGCCAGCCACCACTCATATCTGCTTAACATTATTGTAAATTTTAAAAAAAAAACTTTTAAATCATTTTGCTAGTGTAATCTAATGTCATTTTCTATCAGGCCTGTGTCTCAGGCTCACACAGCATATACTGTGGTTAATTGCTCTGTGCCAGCCACCACTCATATCTGCTTAACATTAGTGTAAATTTAAACAACAAAACTTTTAAATCATTTTGCTAGTGTAATCTAATTTCATTTTCTATCAGGCCTGTGTGTCAGGCGTACACAGCATATACTGTGGTTAATTGCTGTGCCAGCCACCACTCATATCTGCTTAACATTATTGTAAATTTTAAAAAAAAACTTTTAAATCATTTTGCTAGTGTAATCTAATTTCATTTTCTATCAGGCCTGTGTCTCAGGCTCACACAGCATATACTGTGGTTAATTGCTCTGTGCCAGCCACCACTCATATCTGCTTAACATTAGTGTAAATTTAAACAAAAAAACTTTTAAATCATCTTGCTAGTGTAATCTAATTTCATTTTCTATCAGGCCTGTGTGTTAGGCGTACACAGCATATACTGTGGTTAATTGCTGTGCCAGTCACCACTCATATCTGCTTAACATTAGTGTAAATTTAAACAAAAAAACTTTTAAATCATCTTGCTAGTGTAATCTAATTTCATTTTCTATCAGGCCTGTGTGTCAGGCTCACACAGCATAGACTGTGGTTAATTGCTCTGTGCCACCACTGATATCTGCTTAACAATCATTAGTGTAAATTTAAAAAAAAATCATTAGTGTAAATTTAAAAAAAAAACTTTAAAATCATTTTGCTAGTGTAATCTAATTTCATTTTCTATCAGGCCTGTGTGTCAGTCTCACACAGCATATACTGTGGTTAATTGCTGTGCCAGCCACCACTCATATCTGCTTAACATTATTGTAAATTTTAAAAAAAAAACTTTTAAATAATTTTGCTAGTGTAATCTAATTTCATTTTCCATCAGGCCTGTGTGTCAGGCCCACATCATATAGTGTGATTTTTTAAAGCACGTTATTCATTTAGGAATGTTAGGTGATTAAGGCACTTTATGGCTTAAAACCAGACTCTGCATCAACTATGTAATTTTCCGTGGGAATTTTGCCATGGATCCCCATCCGGCATGCCACAGTCCAGGAGTTAGTCCCCTTGAAACAACTTTTCCATCACTATTGTGGCCAGAAAGAGTCCTTGTAGATTTTTAGAGTTCGACTGCCTATTGAAGTCAATGGCGGTTTGCGCGGTTCGCCGGTTCGCGAACAGTTGCGGAAGTTCGAGTCCGCCGTTCGCGAACCGAAATTTTAAGGTTTGCGACATCACTAATGCACACACACAACACACATAAATGCTCAAGCACAAAAACATATACACAGGCCACCACATACTTTGAGATGCCAGCTTTGAGGTAAAAAGTTGTGTTAGGATCATTATAATGGTAACAGTTGTTGAATTAGAAGTAGTAAGAAATAGCAAAGGGCTTAATATTTATTTTCAGACTGAAATCCCTAGTCCCTTTCTTTACCATACATTTCTTCTAGGATTTATCTTGTTTTATGATGACCTCTTAACACTACAAGGCCCATTTATCAAGCTCCGAATGGAGCTTAAGGGCCTGTGTTTCTGGTGAGTCCTCAGACTCGCCAGAAACGCAAGTTATGGAGCAGCGGTCTTTAGCCTGTTGTCCGCCTGCTCTCATGAGATGGACAGAGATCGCCACAATTCAACCTGATCGAGTACGATCGGGTTGATTGACACCCCCTGCTGGCGGCCGATTGCTGCTGGCCGCGAATCTGCAGGGGGCGGCGTTGCACCAGCAGTTCACAAGAGCTGCTGGTGCAATGCTGAATACGGAGAGCGTATTGCTCTCCGCATTCAGCAAGGTCTGTCGGACCTGATCCACACTGTCAGATCAGGTCCGACAGACAAATAGGCCTCATTGTGTAGGGATGGCAGCACTCCTAGTACTGTTAAGGGGACAGTCAGAAAATAAATGCTTTATAAATGTATTGTTATAAATGTATTTGTGCTATGTTTTTGTAGCACTTCTAAAGGGAAAAAAACAAACAGAATTCAACTGTAATGACCATATACTTGTTCACCCGCACATCTTTTTTTTCTTTGTTCCTTATAATATGTAAAATCAGCAAAGAACTACTGGGTGGGGGGGGGGGTGGATGATCAACTAAATGTATTATTTTCTGACTTTCATTTTTTTTATTTACAGTAATTCTGAGAACCTTGCCAATTCAAACTATTGCTTGTAGACACTTGTGGTTTCAATAACATATTTATTTATTAAAGGGACAGTTTAGTTAAATTTAAACTTTCATGATTTAGATAGGGCATGCAATTTTAAACAGCTTTCCAATTTATATTTATCATCACATTTGTTTAGTTCTCTTTGTATTCTTTTCTGAAAGCTTAACCTAGGTAGGCTCAAATTGATTTCTAAACTGATAAAAGCCCCCTATTATCTAAGAGCATTTTAACAGTTTTTTACAGTTAGAAAGTGCTAGTTCATGTGTGCCATATAGATTACATTGTGCTCACTCCCGTGGAGTTATTTATGAGTCAGTACTGATTGCCTAAAATGCAAGTCTATCAAAAGAACTGAAATAAGGGGGCAGTCTGCAGAGGCTTACAGGTAATTAGAGGTTAAAAAAAGTGTATTAATATTACAGTGTTGGTTATGCAACGCTTGGAAATGGGTAATAAAGGGATTATACATTTACATTCCTTAAATGATTCTGCTTTCTGGTTGAAATCACGTTTCCATATTGCATGTTTTCCAGGTGGGGTTCTTTATTTTTAATGAAGCAATGTGTGCTGTTTAAATCCTTATATTTGATTGGGATTTTTTTTAACTCTAAAATGTTTTATCCTTTAGAAGGCCACGGTAGTTCATTGTTTATATATTACTTCTTGAAATTACATGTGTGCTTAAATAAGCAATGGATATCCATAATAAAGGCTAATTATACAATTCAATAAGCAATCTAAAACGTGGTGATTGACTATTATTTCTCTTACCTTCTTCCTAATTAAGCTGCACTGAGCCCTGCTATGATTTTTACAGCTCCGTGTAAGAGTTATGGTGCTGGTGGTAGAAGGTGTCAGGGGAGGAACAACATAAATATATGAACATTCCCTTCTCACAGCACAGAGCTGCAGTAGCTTTCTGAGCAGTAGACTCGTCACGCTGCTCATGGAACTGAGGAAGTGTAGCGTGACGTTTCCAGCTGTGCTTGATGACGTCCAGGGCCCAGATGCTGCTGTGGTCCCTCCAAAAACCAGGTTGCAACTGTGTACTTTTCAACCCCTGTAGTTCCGCCACTGCTAGGACCTACTTCATCATTTTCAAAAAGTTTATCTGGATCACATCTTCATTTTTTCTCAGTCCCTCAAAGAACATCATCGCCATGTAAAACAGATATTACAAAGGCTTAGAGACAATTCCTTTCAAGCTAAGTTAGAGAAATGGGAGTTTAAAGTAATGGTAAATCCAAGCGAATAACAAACGCTAGGATTTACCATCACTAAAAATAAACGCTAGTTTCTCTCATCGTTTTGTAAAAAAAAAACGATTTTAAACTCACCCTATCTGTAAGGAAATCATATCGCTAACACAGCATCTTCGGCCGCCCACAGCACATCGCTTTCTCCAATGAGGTGATGTTTTTACCTCTAGACCAATAGCTAAGCTAGGGTGTCAGTTGACATGCACGGCTATTGGTCTAGAGGTGGAAACGTTACATCATTGAAGAAAGCAAAGTGCCATGGGCCGCCGGAGGCGCTGAGTTAGAGATCTACTTTCTTTACAGATAGGCTGAGTTTCAACATTGTTTTTTACGAAACAATGAAATTAATGTTTATTTTTAGTGATGGTAAATCTTTGCATTTGTTATACGCTTGAGTTTACCATCACTTTAAGGAGTAACAAATCTTTTTGCTGGTTTATGATATCTTAGCTAAAGGTTTCACTTTGGACCCCAAAAAACGATCGGCTGTCCTGTACTTGCCTCAACTTAAAGGGACATAAAACCAATTTTTTTTTCTTGATGATTCAGATAGAACATACAGTTTTAAACAACTTTTCAATTTACTTCTATTATCAAATTTTCTTTGTTTTCTTGTAATCTTTTGTTGAAAAGCAGTAAGGTAAGCTTATGAGTGTGCACATGTCTGCTGCTCTTTATGGCAACAGTTTTGCAACAATGTTATACATTAGCAGGAGCACTAGATGGCAGCACTATTTCCTGTCATGCAGTGCTTCAGACATGTGCATGCTACCTACCTAGGTATCCCTTCAACAAAGGATAACATGAGAACAAAACAAATTTGATAATAAACGTAAATTGGAAGCATTTTAAAAATTGTATTCTCTATTTGAATAATGAAATACAAATGTTGGGTTTAATGTCCCTTTAACACCTTGACAATCATAAAGCGTTCTATGAGCTATGCTTATTTTGAAAGCAAGATTTTGACATTGGTTCAGGAGTACTCACTCAAAGATACTCTCATTCCAGTAAATGTCCCCCTGTTGCTTTTTCGTGTAAAATATTCTCTTCTTCTTCAGAATCTCATTGCAATGTCAGGAACAAAGAACTGTTAGCTATTAAGATAAATCTTACTGAATGGAGACACTGCTAGAACTTGTAACCCCATCCTGATCAACACCAGTCACAAGATCCTCACGTTACTGGAGACTGCCTATTGTCTTAATGCTGCACAAACCTGCTGGACACTATTTTTCTCATGTTTTAATTTTCTGGTATCCTACATTCTCGACTTTAAAAACAACAAATCAGATTCTCCAGAATTGTCTTTAGCTCTTGAAATCCCTCAATATATTATGATTAACCATTGGTCAGTTAGCCACTACTATTCTTACGAAACTACAAGACATCCAAAGTAATCTTCCTTCTACTTGTCAGCCCCCTCCCAATAGTCACTGGGGCCTATTTTTCAACTGTCTTGCGGACCTGATCGGACAGTGAGGATCAGGTCCGCAAAACATTGCTGAATGCGGAGAGCAATACGCTCTCTGTATTCAGCATTGCACAAGCAGCTCACAAGAGCTGCTGGTGCAACACCGCCCCCTGCAGACTCGCAGCCAATGAGCCGCCAGCAGGGAGGTGTCAATCAACCCAATCGTACTTGATCGGGTTGATTTCCTGCAATTCCTGTCCGCCTCATCAGAGCAGGCGGACAGGGTTATGGAGCAGCGATCTTTAGACCTCTGCTTCATAACTGCTGTTTCTGGCGAGCCTACAGGCTCGCCAGAAACATGGGGCGTCAAGCTCCATTCGGAGCTTGATAGATAGGCCCCTATAAGTATAACATTTTCATTCAATCTTCTAATCTGGATATGAAAATCTACAGTCATTCTGGTTATTCCCAAACATTACAGTTACTCCAACAAATTGTCCATTTTCTTTTCCATTTCGTAAGATGGGAAAGTGCATGTTCTTGACTGCATACCTTTTGCACCAATTGTATTCCTCATTGTTTCCCTCTGGAGTGTTGAAGCCATCACCAGTGCCTAAAAACCTTTAACTGATTTAGCTATGGAATTCATTAGATTGACCACCATCTATGAACTACAAATTGATATGGGTCATCACGGACCATTTCTCTTCATAACTTCCAAGTGATCTAAAGCCCAGAACCATGCTTCTCTCTTCTGCATGTTATTTGTCTCTGTGGCATTCCAGAAGAAATAGTATCTGACCAGGGTTCCAAATTTAGAGGGGGTGAGACACTACTATCTGATTCTCCTCTAAACTCTATGTGAATACTCAACAATCAAATTGTGCTGAATTACAACCCCTTGCAGGGATGACTAGAAAGTGTTTATGTCCCACCTGGTTGAGATACACCTTGATTATTACTTCCTTGGGATATCATCCTGAGGTGTTTCCACTGCACACTTCTCAAATCAGTGTTACTGCTGGTGACCATTGAGTTCTTGCTTTGGCACTAAAATGACTAAAACAAATATTCAGGCCTAAACTGTGTAAACCAGTGGTAACATTAAAGTGTATTGAGTTGTTTTTGTGGTGCGAACAGTTACACAATTTACAACAGCAATGGAAACTACGCCTCAGTCAGTACTTCTATCTTGTATCTGTCAGCATTAACATTTTTCTGAAAGAGAAATCAGGATCTGTACGTAGGTAACTAGATATAGTGATGGGCTTGTTACATTTCTTTCAAACAGCCCTTCGACAAGTTGATGGGTACATCGCTCCCTACCACATTATTTGTTAGATTTGTGTTGCTTACAAACTGGCACTACCTATTTCTCTTCATATCTCTCCTGTATTTCACATATGCTTACTAAAACCTCTCCTATGCCATCATTACTCTTATCCTTCTAGACTTCCACATCAAGTGACAGTTCAATCCTGAATATGAGATTTAAAAAATAAATTGGGATTCCAGGCGCAAGGAATGCCAGTTGCAATATATCATCCTCTAGAAAGGATTTTCTTTAGCAGGCATGTCATGGATTAATACTAAAGATTTTTATACCTTGGTCTCGAAGTTCCATACATCCCACCCTACCAAGGCAGCTTAGGTCTCAGATTTGTAATTTTCCCCCCATTCTTGTCTATATGACCTAGGCTAAAATATGCCACTGCACAAGTTTACATATAATGTTTTCCCATCTCACTTATGATAAACTGGAAGTATTGATAGAACAATATGTTCTAATTAAAGGGACATGAAAAACAACATTTTCTTTCAGGATTCAGAAAGAGCAGGTAATTTAAAAAAAAACTTTCTAATTTACTTCTATTATCAAATGTTCTTCATTCTCTTGGTATCTTTTGTTGAAAAGCAGGGATGAAAGGTCAGGAGCGTGCACGTGTCTGACGCTCTATATAGTAGCAATTTTGCAATAATATTATCCATTGGTAAGAGAACTAGACAGCAGCACTATTTCCTGCCATGTAGTGTTCCAGACACCTAGCTCTTTAACAAAGAATACCATGGAGACTAAACAAATATGATATAGACGTAAACTAGAAACTTTTTTAGAATAAAATTGTATACTGTGGGGCATATTTATCAAGCTCCGCTGCTCCATAACCTGTCTGCCTGCTCTGAGGCGGCGGACAGAAATCAACCCGATCGAATATGATCGGGTTGATTGACACCCCCTGCTAGCGGCCGATTGGCGATGAATCTGCAGGGGGCGGCATTGCACCAGCAGTTCACAAGAACTGCTGGTGCAATGATAAATGCTGAGAGCGTATGCTGTCGGCATTTATCGATGTGCAGCAGACATGATCCGTAATATCGGATCATGTCCGCTAGCACCATCATAAATAGGCCCCTTACAAAAGAAAATTGTTGTGTTTTATATCCATTTAATTTATTTCACACATAAAAGCCATGGAAATATATACAATATGAATGATTCACATTTTTACGTTTTTTTTTTATAATGATGGTGGATTTATTGCTGTGTAAAATGCTGAACCCTTGTTTTTGGACATGAAAAAATAAATAAAACAATATCGTGGAACGAACAAGCCAAATATAGAACTATCTCTACATACATAGCGCTTGAACAATGCAGTCTGTTCTTTTCATTCTGTGTTTAAAAATGTCTTCGGCTGCAAGTTACAGTGAGGAAAAGAAAGGTCTATGCCCTTTTTTTTCTTTTCTTAAGTCTTCTAACTGCATTAAAAAAAGAGATTTAGTATAGTTCTGTTCCTGGCGCATCCCCTACCAGCCTACCAATGACCTCCTCTTTTAGTGAATTGATCTCCAGATGAAGCGAAACCTTGAAAGGACCCCTGCAAGGATTAAAACTTTGAAGCAAGTTTCTGTAAAAAAATATACCTGTGACAGAGAATATTTTACCCCCAAAAAATAGATTTAACAAAAAAATGTATAGGGGCACTAATGTCAAAATTAAACTTTAACCCCTTCACTACTAGGAATTTTCTTCACTACGGAGAAGAACTTGCCCAAAATAACAGAGAATTTTTAGCATTTTTGCTATCACTCTGTTTAAAGAGAAATAGAGCCTTTATATATATATATATATATATATATATATATATATATATATATATATATATATATATATATATATATATATATATATATATATATATATATATATATATATATATATATATATATATGTGTGTGTAAAAGAGCTGATTACTTTGGGGCTATTTGTAATTTAGAATTTAGTATAGGGTAGGGCTTTTTATTATTTTGGGGGGCTTTTTTTATTTTATTAGAGGGATTAGATTAGGTGTAATTAGTTTAAAAAACTTGTAATTATTTTATTATTATTATAGTGTAGTGTTAGGTGTAATTGTAACTTAGGTTAGGATTTATTTTACAGGTAAATGTGCCTTTATTTTAACTTGGTAGCTATTAAATAGTTAATAACTATTTAATACCTATTGTACCTAGTTAAAATAAATACAAAGTTGCCTGTAAGATAAAAAATAAACCCTAAGCTAGCTACAATGTAACTATTAGTTATATTGTAGCTATTTTAGGGTTTATTTTATAGGTAAGTATTTAGTTTTAAATATGAATAATTTAGTGAATTGTAGTAATTTTATTTAGATTTATTTAAATTATATTTAAGTTAGGGGGGGTTAGGGTTAGGGTTAGACTTAGATTTAGGGGTTAATACATTTCATATAGTGGCGGCGACGTTGGGGGCGGCAGATTAGGGGTTAATAAATGTAGGTAGGTGTCGGCGATGTTAGGGACGGCAGATTAGGGTTTAATAAAATTAAACTAGTGTTTACGATGCGGGAGGGCGGCGGTTTAGGGGTTAATATATTTTTTATAGTGGTGGCGATGTCCGGTTCGGCAGATTAGGGGTTAAACATTTTTATTTAGTGTTTGCGATGTGGGGGGGCCTCGGTTTAGGGGTTAATAGGTAGTTTATGGGTGTTAGTGTACTTTTTAGCACTTTAGTTAAGAGTTTTATGTTACGGCGTTAGCCCATAAAACTCTTAACTACTGACTTTTAAATGCGGTATCAGTCTTGACAGGAGATGGTGTACCGCTCACTTTTGGTTAGACTCGTAATACCGGTGTTATGCAAGTCCCATAGAAAATATAGGATACGCAATTGACGTAAGTGGATTTGCAGTATTTTCGAGTCTGACCAAAAAAGTGAGCGGTACACCTGTCATTTCAAGACTCGTAATACCAGCGGGCGTTAAAAAGCAGCGTTAGGACCTCTTAACGCTGCTTTTTAACCCTAACGCACAACTCGTAACCTAGCCGTTAGAATATTGCATGTGCATTCACGTATTCCCCCATAGAGGTCAATTAAGAAAAAAAACAAACTACACACACATACACATATTTAGACATATATATATATATATATATATATATATATATATATATATATATAAATATAAATATATATATGTGTGTGTGTATATACATGTATATATCCCTTTGCTATTAAGAAGATAAAACATGATGCAATATTCATTTTTAATATAGAGTTTAAAAAAAAACCAGAAAGAATTTAACAGGTTTTCGAAAAAGCCTGTGTTAAAGCGAGGGGATACAGCACTCTTTTATTAGAAAAGTACAAAAGGGTGTATTGTGTGTGAGACATATATATACAAAACCTCATAGAAAACCTGAGTGCACAGATGCTGGTCAGCAAATATCAACCATAATAGTTATAGTAATATAACATAGCCTCAGCAAATCAATACTAGAACAGTATATACTATACACAAATCAACCAGTATGTATAGGCGTGTGCCACTGAAACATTTGTGGCCAACATAACTTGAAACATATGTATCCGCTTAGTTACCAAACCCATATCATATCAGGATTTAATTTGTCAATAGTCAAGCAAATGTCAATGTGAATGGTAACAAAACATACAGAGAGCATAGCTGTTAATATTTCAGTAAGGCAGCAGGATAGTAGAGCAGGCCGTTTTCAGATAGCTGCAGATAAGAACAGGCTTTAGAGCAAGTAGAGACTATGATACATTGTTACCGTCTCGTGCATCCCAGTACCTCTGCTCCCGAATCCTCGGTCAGTCTGTATCTTTGTATTGTCCGCTTGAAAACAGGAACTCTGTGTCTGTGTACATTTAAAATAACGCTTCTGTTGCCCACATTGGGCTGCACGTTTCCAAACGATAGCATTTCTGTGTGTGTAAGAAAGACCCCAGCTTAGGTATCCTCTGTATCTGTTTTCTTTAGCTACCTCCAAGCCTCACCTCCGAATTTCACCCAGAGAAATGTAAACACTCCGGCGTCACTGTCTTATACTGGGACTGGGTTTTAGTTTTAGATTAGGGCTTTTGGGCAATTGGAAAAGTGCAAAATGCCCTTTTAAGGGCAATGCCCATCCAAATGCTCTTTTCAGAGCAATGGGGAGCTTAGGTTTTTTTAGTTAGGTTTTTATTTGGGCGGTTGGTTGTGTGGGTGGTGGGTTTTACTGTTGGGGGGGGTGTTTGTATTTTTTTTACAGGTAAAAGAGCTGATTTCTTTGGGGCAATGCCCCACAAAAGGGCCTTTAAGGGCTATTGGTAGTTTAGTTTAGGCTAGGGTTTTTTTATTATGGTGGGGCTTTTTTATTTTGATAGGGCTATTAGAATAGGTGTAATTAGTTTAAATATCTGATAATGTCTTTTTTTATTTTGTGTAATTTAGTGGGGGGGGGTTGTAATTTAGGTAATTATATTTAATTTAGGTAATTTATTTAATTTGAGTGTAATGTTAGGTGTAATTGTAACTTAGGTTACGTTTTATTTTACAGGTAAATTTGTATTTATTTTACCTAGGTAGTTAGTTAGTAAATAGTTAATAACTTTTGTCTACCTAGTTAAAATAAATACAAACTTGCCTGTAAAATAAAAATAAACCCTAAACTAGATACAATGTAACTATTAGTTATATTGTAGCTACCTTAGGGTTTATTTTATAGGTAAGTATTTAGTTTTAAATAGGAATTATTTAGTTATTAATAGTAGGTTTTATTTAGATTTATTTTAATTTTATTTAAGTTAGGGGGTGTTAGGGTTAGACTTAGGTTTAGGGGTTAATAAATATAGTATAGTGGCAGCGACGTTGGGGGCAGATTAGGGGTTAATAAATGTAAATAGGTTGCAGCGATGTTAGGGGTTTCAGATTAGGGGTTAATAATATTTAACTAGTGTTTGTGAGGCGGCAGTGTGGCGGTTTAGGGGTTAATATGTTTATTATAGTGGCAGCAATGTCCGGAGCGGCAGATTAGGAGTTAATAAGTATAATGTAGGTGTCAGCGATGTCGGGGGCGGCAGATTAGGGGTTAATAAGTGTAAGATTAGGGGTGTTTAGACTCGGGGTTCATGTTAGGGTGTTAGGTGTAAACATAAATTTTGTTTCCCTATAGGAATCAATGGGGCTGCGTTACTGAGCTTTACGCTGCTTTATTGCAGGTGTTAGGCTTTTTTTCAGCCGGCTCTCCACATTGATGTCTATGGGGAAATCGTGCACAAGCACGTAAAACCAGCTCACCGCTGACTTAAGCAGCGCTGGTATAGGAGTTTGGTATGGAGCACACTTTTGCTCTACGCTCACTTCTTGCCTGTTAACGCCGGGTTTATGAAAACCTGTATTACCAGCGCTGTAGGTAAGTGAGCGGTGACAATAAATTGCAAGTTAGCACCGAACAGCTCTTACCGCAAAACTCGTAATCTAGCTGTTTGCCTTTTACTTAGACATGGTTTATGTAGGTCAGTTAAAATATTATATGTAGGGGAACCATAGGTGAAAGTAGCAGTGTGGGTCCAGCCCACATTAGTGACGTGACAAATGTTTCACAGCAAGACTACCCGCCACCCTACAACAGTGACCACATCCACAGATTATTAGGTTTGCACATTATATCCCACATTAGAGATGAAAAAACAACAATACAAACTAGCTTCAAGAACAGACAAAAAACAGATTCAGGATGCCTATAATTAAACTGGAATCCAACTTTAGCTGTAACTGTCAGCATCCCAGTGTCCCAACATGTCCACCTGAGTTACGCCTCCAGGATCCAAACTCAAATTTAATAGGTCCTTATCAAAAAGTGGTCGAGGGACTAATCTAGCTACGACCAGTGGTAGTAGTAATTGCTTCAATATAAAGGTTCCCCGTTAAAATCTAAACTGCGCTGTCTCGGCCGCTGACGGCACAGCAGGACCAATTTTAGTAGTAGGAATCATGACAATCATATAAGGGCCTTATCAATATACATATAAAAGTATACCGCCATCATTGACATGTAAACAAATGTGTTGTAAATTAATCCATAGGGTATATGAACTACTGGAATCTTAGTAATATCAAGAACAGCAGATATGGGAACAACATAAGTAATGTTAATACGGTACACTAGATAGCATAACCGTTTAAATATAAAAAGGGGACATCTTTGACCTATATTTTATGCAATGGAAGATAAGTGAGGTAGTTTCCTGGGAATAAACCCTAATATGTGGGTTAATAAACATTAAGGAGGGTAGTTCAGTAGACTGCAATTGTATGAAAAACACATAAATACTTAAGCATAGCGAACATTTAGCTAAGGGAAAACAGTAAATTTAACTAACTGAGACTAGAGATCTCGCACATGTCTTCTCTTATTAATTGGCAGGTTTGAACTATAAGATATCAAGTGCATAACTATACAAGCTTTTCATAAAAGCAAATTGTCAGAGCAAGGAGCGCACAGAGCCAACCAGCAACTGTGAAATATAAATTAGAATGAACTGAATACAACTCACAGGACTATATGGAATATATATTAGCGATGAGATACATTAGATAAATGATTGAGTGAATCTAGATTGTAAGTTCCCATGGGAATAGGGCCCTCAATCCCTCATGTATGTGTTTGTAAATTTTGTCCTGTCTCTTACAAGTCTTGTATTGTTTTATTTAAATGAATTGTATCCATGGACAGCGCTGTGGAATATGTTGGCGCTTCATAAAGTATAATAATAATAATCATGGCATTAGTTGGCTCTGTGGGAAGCATGTCATATAGCATGTATATCAAGGAACCTTAAGTAGTAACAATACAACATTGTATGAACCGTCTGAACATATAAAACTGTGTACCACAGAAAACCATAAGCTTGCCAGTTAACAAGTAGTATATAAACATTGGCAGTCCATTGGCTATAAAGCTAACGTTCTGTTCATCAAGTGAATAAGAAAGTTCAGTCCCACGGCAGTTGCAATTGAGGTCGGCACGGGGCATATTGTTTGCAACCCTGTTTCATCAAGATTCTGGGCTAGGCTTCTCCTGGGTTTCTTCATATATAATGCTATTTCTGGCCAGGCCTTAGTGGGAACACATTCCACCTTCCATGTAGAAACCGCATGGCTCTCCAGTATACTATCCACTCTCTCAGCCATAATGCTGCATTCCAGATTTACGGGTTGCCTGGGGGTCAACTTTAAGTTTAATAACAGACTGCCAGAGGTAGGTGGCAAGCGTCGGGGCCCCAAAGCGTCTCCACTCCAGCATCCTGCTGGAATAATTGCTTGTTGGGTTGGCTGCGAAGTGGAGTGTGAGTCACTGCGGAGAAGTGCCTTGTACAGCGTTTCCTCGAGGGCAGCGTGATGGTCGTAAAGTAGGTAACGTATCTGTTCAAGTATATTGGTTGCCCCCTCCATAATGGTTTATCGTATGAAGAATATACGGGTGTATAGGGTAAGTGTCCTGTGTCTCGCTGGTTGTGGCAGTCGGTTCCATACTGCTAATTAACTGCCACGACACCAGGCTTACCCGCTTAGTGGCAAATGTCGCCACCAGCAGCTCCGGTCTGTAGGCTGCACCCAAGATGTGTCCTGAGATCAATTCAGTGGTATGAATCAGTGACCAACCTGCCTCATATGTTAGAGCAGAGAAGTCTTCTTCCCGGCATACACCATGAATCTTTTTTGTTAGTAGAGGGCCACTGTGTTAATGCGTAGATATAAACCGTCTTTGCATAATCTCTACCCTGCAGTGATCAACCAAAAAGTGCAGATTGGTGAAGCATTACCCATTTATGCTTACAAAGATGGCATCTCCATGTAAAGGTTTTAGTAGGTATCCACTCCTCTTTTCAGCGTACGTATGTGTTGTGGGTACATGCTTTAAGCTCAATTTGTTCATCTATGCACGGAGCTTCTCTGTGAAGCAGCCATTCTTGTCAGAGCTCGGCTCCGCCCCCGAGTGTTAGGATTTTTTTAATTTGCAATTTATTTATTTTTTATGTTAATTTTATTGTTTTAAAATAGTAATGTTAGGTTACTTTATAGTTTAAACTTAGTTTTTTTTTTATTTCACAGGTAAGTTTTTATTTATTTAAAGATAGTTATATTGTAAATTTAATTTAAAATTAGGGGGGCATAAGATTTAGGGGATAATAGTTTAATTTAGTGTTTTGCGATGTGGGGGGCTTACGGTTTAGGGGTTAATAGGTTTAGTTTTGTAGTTGCGATGCGGGAGGCCAGCGGTTTAAGGGTTAATAGGTTTAGTTTAGTAGCTGCGATGTGGGGGGCCGGCGGTTTAGGGGTTAATATCTTTATATAGTTTTGGCTATGTGGGTGGGCAACGGATTAGGGGTTAATAAGTTTAATATAGTATGTGCGATGGAGGAGGATGCCGGTTTAGGGGTTAATAGGTAGTTTATGGGTGTTAGTGTACTTTGTAACATTTTAGCTATGAGTTTTGTGAAACAAATAAAAAAAATGTTAAAATTTTTGTTTTGCAAAATCCTTAACTATTGGTCTCAGATTGCGGTATGGATCAAGGCGATATAAGCTATAACGCATGCATTTTAGCCGCAGCGCACAACCCATAATACGGCGCTATGAAAATCCTGCACTCAAACGTAATTTTGTAAGTGCGGAATGGATCATTGCGTTACAGGCTAAAACGCAATGTCCAATTTTTATGTGGTATATCCGTACCAAACCATACCGCAAAACTTGTAATTTTGCTGAGTGTTTGTTCACTTGTTCTTGTTGGTCTGAGAAAGTGGAGATTTTCCCCGAAAACAGTGCATTAATTTTCTTCATATGTTTATTAGAAGATTCCTGAAAAAAGTTTTGACGTTTCAGTCTCACATCTGCAGCTTTTTCAAAACCAAAAATCCACCAACTGTGTGTGTGTTTGTGTATATATATATATATATATATATATATATATATATATATATATATATATATATATATATATATATATATATATATATATATGTGTGTGTGTGTTTGTGTATATATATATATATATATATATATATATATATATATATGTGTGTGTGTGTGTGTGTATATATATATATGTGTGTGTGTGTGTGTGTGTGTTTGACTTTTAATTGTAAATACATTGATCACCAATGTTTAGTTTAATACTCACATTCATTGTTTTTGTTTATATAGTTGCCAGACAGGCACCGCGTCATCTGGTGCGATGATGTCGGCGGTGGGCGGCAGCACACAGCCTCGGAAACGTCTACATATGGTGGTGGTGGTAAGTGTTTATCATATTGCTTTTTCATATGTATGATGACGGGGGTGATATACCGAGAACATTAACAATACATTAGCAGAGGATTTCAACCTTATCGGTGAGTGCTGATAATCAAAGCTGAAAATTAGATTTTGTTTTATTTATTTACAGTGCATTTTAACTGTAGCATTAACAATATAATATCTGTGCATTTTCTTTTCCAGTGACAGTTATAATTCATTTTCAACTTGCTTAAGGCTTTTTACATGGATTATAAATTTCAGTTATATATCGCCACCTGGTGTCCCATTTACTGACAATAAAAATTCTAGAAAATCTAATATTAATATAGTATGAATTTGTTTTACTGCTACACCAAATGACCAAAACTACATTTCTTACAATGGAAATATGCTCATATTTCAAGTGCACCTTTGCATATTTCATTATTGACCTTTCAATCACTTTAATGATTAATAAAACTAAAATCCATAATAACTATATATATATATATATATATATATATATATATATATATATAAATGCAAAAAATAACAAAATACGTTTTAGAGAACTCTAAGGGCCCTATATGTGTACTAATGCCCCCTTGCTTTTACTATAACAGATATGAGTTCTAAATATAACATATTTTAAAGCATGCATTAGAACAGCACTGAAATACAAATCTACATGCTCAGTGTATATTGCATGGAGTAAGTCTAAGAATATGAATTATAGTAATCACTTGTTTACAATGAGCCACAATTTCACAAGGTCTTTAACTCCTTAGTGACCAGACCATTTTTCAATTTCTTACCCTTAAAAGGACACTGAACCCAAAAAAAATTCTTTCGTGATTCAGATAGAGCATGCAATTTTAAGCAACCCTTTATTTTAGTCCTATTATCAATTTTTCTTCATTCTCTTGCTATCTTTATTTGAAAAAGAAGACATCTAAGCAAATTTTTGGTTCAGTACCCTGGACAGCATTTGTTTATTAGTGATGTCGCGAATAATTCGCCGGCGAATAGTTCCCAGCGAACATAGCATGCGATGCGATGTTCGATCCGCCCCCTATTCTTCATCATTGAGTAAACTTTGACCCTTTACCTCACAGTCAGAAGACACATTACAGCCAATCAGCAGCAGACACTCCCTCCCAGACCCTCCCACCTCCTGGACAGCATCCATTTTAGATTCATTTGGAAGCTGCATTCTTAGTGAGAGGAGGGACAGTGTAGCTGCTGCTGATTTAATAGGGAAATTGATAGCTAGGCTAGTGTATTCAGTGTCCACTACAGTCCTGAAGGACTCATCTGATCTCTGCTGTAAGGACAGCAACCCAAAAAGCCCTTTTTAGGGCTAAGACATCAGTCTGTTTTTTTTTTTTCCTGTGTAATCTAATTGCAGTTGCCTGCCTGCCAAGCCACTTGCCCAGTGCCACCACTCATATCTGGTGTAAAAGTAGTGTAAATTATAAAAAAAAAAACTTTTTTGACTGTGAAACATCAGTCTTCTTGTGTAATCTAATTGCCGTTGCCTGCCTGCCAGCGTGTGTGCCAGGCCCACTTGCCCAGTGTCACCACTCATATCTGGTGTAACAGTAGTGTAAATTTAAAAAAAACAAAACTTTTTTGACTGTGAAACATCAGTCTGCTTGTGTAATCTAATTGCAGTTGCCTGCCTGCCAGCGTGTGTGCCAGGCCCACTTGCCCAGTGTCACCACTCATATCTGGTGTAACAGTAGTGTAAATTTTAAAAAAAAAACTTTTTTGACTGTGAAACATCAGTCTGCTTGTGTAATCTAATTGCAGTTGCCTGCCTGCCAGCGTGTGTGCCAGGCCCACTTGCCCAGTGTCACCACTCATATCTGGTGTAACAGTAGTGTAAATTTAAAAAAAAAAAAAATTTGACTGTGAAACATCAGTCTGCTA
Source organism: Bombina bombina (assembly GCF_027579735.1). Classification (NCBI taxonomy): domain Eukaryota; kingdom Metazoa; phylum Chordata; class Amphibia; order Anura; family Bombinatoridae; genus Bombina; species Bombina bombina. The sequence continues at coordinate 1,205,394,681 of NC_069501.1, read as the reverse complement.
GTGTAATCTAATTGCAGTTGCCTGTCTGCCAGTGTGTGTGCCAGGCCCACTTGCCCAGTGCCACCACTCATATCTGGTGTAACAGTAGTGTAAATTTAAAAAAAAACTTTTTTGACTGTGATCAGTCTGCTTGTGTAATCTAATTGCAGTTGCCTGCCAGCGTGTGTGCCAGGCTCACAGCGTATACTGTGCCCACTTGCCCAGTGCCACCACTCATATCTTGTTTAATAGTAGTGTAAGTGTACATTTAAAAAAAAAAAAAATTTGGACTGTGAAACATCAGTCTGCTTTTTTGTGTCAGGCTCACAGAGTATACTGTGCCCACTTGCCCAGTGGCACCACTCATATCTTGTATAATAGTAGACATGTGCAATTCGGTTCGGTTCGATTCGGAAATTCGTAAAATTCGGCAAATTCGGAGATTCGGATCGAATTTCCGAATTAAAATACTGCTGAATTTACCGAATAAATTCGAATTAGTTCGGATTTATTCAGTAAATTTGGATGGACATGGATTACACTAGTATTGTACAGTATATTATGTTATATCACTCTGCTATGGGTTACACCTAATATACAGTACATAATACTAGTCTAATACACAGCACACATACCGAAATTCCGAATTTCCAAACCAAACCGAATCGAACAGAATCCAGATGAATTTTTTCGAATCCGAATGAATCCGAAACGAATCCGAAACAAATTCATTCAAATTTTTCCGAATTCGAATCGATCCGAAACGAAATTCGAAAACCTCTGAATCGATCCAAACTGAAACTAATTTTTCGATCATGCACATATCTATTTAATAGTAGTGTAAGTGTACATTTAAAAAAATAAAAACTTTTTGGACTGTGAAACATCAGTCTGCTTTTTTGTGTCAGGCTCACAGCGTATACTGTGCCCACTTGCCCAGTGCCACCACTCATATCTTGTTTAATAGTAGTGTAAGTGTACATTTAAAAAAAAAAAAACTTTTTGGACTGTGAAACATCAGTCTGCTTTTTTGTGTCAGACTCACAGCGTATACTGTGCCCACTTGCCCAGTGCCACCACTCATATCTTGTTTAATAGTAGTGTAAGTGTACATTTAAAAAAATAAAAACTTTTTGGACTGTGAAACATCAGTCTGCTTTTTTGTGTCAGGCTCACAGCGTATACTGTGCCCACTTGCCCAGTGCCACCACTCATATCTTGTTTAATAGTAGTGTAAGTGTACATTTAAAAAAAAAAAAACTTTTTGGACTGTGAAACATCAGTCTGCTTTTTTGTGTCAGACTCACAGCGTATACTGTGCCCACTTGCCCAGTGCCACCACTCATATCTTGTTTAATAGTAGTGTAAGTGTACATTTAAAAAAATAAAAACTTTTTGGACTGTGAAACATCAGTCTGCTTTTTTGTGTCAGGCTCACAGCGTATACTGTGCCCACTTGCCCAGTGCCACCACTCATATCTTGTTTAATAGTAGTGTAAGTGTACATTTAAAAAAATAAAAACTTTTTGGACTGTGAAACATCAGTCTGATTTTTTGTGTCAGGTCTGTGCCCACTTGCCCAGTGCCACCACTCATATCTTGTTTAATAGTAGTGTCGTGGTGCTGTGATTCCCTTTGGCCCTAGAATAATGCCCAGTGTTCAGAGGCCATGTACCATGGACTCGAAAAGTTCTGAGGACATAGTTGACTTTTTAACACAGGACACCCAATCTTCTATAGCTTCCGCTCCGAACCTTGACGCACCATCCTCCTCCAGCTTATCTTCGGGCAGCACCTCTCAAATTACCACTCGCCCGCCTGCCTAACGGGGTGTTTGGTCTGTCACTGTGAAGCGGGCGTAACCCTTACACTACCTGATCGATACAACATCATACCTGATGTTTTAAAGCACGTTATTCCAAACAATTTAGGAATGTTAGGTGATTTATGCCCTTTATGGATTAAAACCAGACTCTGCATCAACTATGTAATTTTCCGTGGGAGTTTTGCCATGGATCCCCCTCCGGCATGCCACAGTCCAGGTGTTAGCCCCCTTGAAACAACTTTTCCATCACTATTGTGGCCAGAAAGAGTCCCTGTGGGTTTTAAAATTCGCCTGCCCATTGAAGTCAATTGGGGTTCGCCCGGTTCGCAATCTTTTGGGGAAGTTCGCGTTCGCTGTTCGTGAACCCAAATTTTTAGGTTTGTGACATCACTATTGTTTATTAGTGAGTGATTTTATCCACCAATCAGCAAGAACAACCCAGGATGTTCAGAAAAAATGGGCCGGCATCTAAACTTGCATTCTTGCTTTTCAAATAAAGATACCAAGAGAATGACGAGAATTTGATAATAGGAGAAAATTAGAAAGTTGCATGCTCTATCAGAATCACAAAAGAAAAAAATTGGGTTCAGTTTCCCTTTAAGGACTAGGGCTATTTTTACATTTCTGCTGTGTTTGTGTTTAGCTGTGGACTTTCTAAAGATACCATTATTTGCATCATATCTTACAATTTACTATAACATTTTTTATAAAATATTATGAAAAAATTGAAAAAAACACACTTTTTCTAACTTTGACCACCCAGAGTCTGTTACACATCCAGGGGTCAAGTCGGCGGGAACGCATGGGAAAGGAGTTCCTCCACTATTTTTGCAGGAGGAACTAAGTTCCCTCTGGACAGAGAACAGAAACGCTTCAGTAAACACTGCTGTTGCTGGTGGGAGGAGCTGGAGAACAGTCTGGTTAGAGGGATAGTGAGATCCTCTAGTAATGGAGAGTAACACTTCCTACAATACACTAAATGCAAGCCTGTCAGCGGTCCTGCTGTGTGATCAACCCACACTGTGGAACACATGGTGCTTACATTTCTGTGTGGCTTGATTGGGGTTATACTCAAACCAGTTCCTGCAACTATTTTTCTATTCTCAACGGATTTTACTCTACTTCCCAACGGTTTGTCTTACATTTGGGCAAACACCAGGAGGATTTTACTTTTCAAAGCATTGCAGAATCTCTGCAGAGATACCTAACAACTACCATATCAGTGTGTGAACTGGTTCCACACATAAAGCACATACCATACTCCAAAGAGGAGAAGCCTTTCAAGAAATAAAAGACAAAGATTTACACCATACTCCAGAGAGGAGAAGTCACTGCTCCACGGATACCAAAAAGAGAAAGGCTCCTACCAAGAGGGATTACTCAGCAGTCAAATACAGCTTTACCACAGAGGGATTACACCCCCCCCCCACGCTTCCAACATACCTCACATGTTTGAGGTCAAAAAAGGTGAGCAAGTTTTATCTCTCTTTTTTGCCTTATTGCTATAGTGCTGACATATTGCACCATAATTTGTTTTTTTTGTTTTCTCCATTCTATGAGCGCTGAACTCTGAAACCCCATTCTTCACCATATATATATATATATATATATATATATATATATATATATATATATTATTCTGCAGTGTTGGATCCCCCTTAGCACCCAACCTCACTGATCCCCCCCAAACAGCTCTCTAAGCCTCCCCCCTCTACCTAATTGACGCCACCTAGGGTACTGACAGCTCACCCAACAACAATCAGCACCCCCGCTGTTTGATGCAGCGAGGGACACAGAGTGGACCTCTCTGCATCGGTAACTCTGCAAATCTATTTCTGCAGTGCCCCACTCATGGGGCATGCAGAAATAGTGCGATCTACAGGGTACGGTGCTGGTCATTAAGGGGTTAAACAAAAAACTGCTTTTGGAAGCCATTACACTTATTGACAGTCTCCGATTGTATGTTTTCCATCATCACCAGCAGCCGAAAAGCGCAAATTTACACCAGGTTTCCATTGAAAGCACAAACAGTTAAAACACTGTCGGAAACTGTTGATAAAGTCTCATACATTACGGCATACTCAAATAGGTGTAAAAGAGGAAAAATATGCTTTTTGAGGTCTCTTTTTCATTGAGATATTCATGTTTTCCAACAATGCAAGTGTTTCACTTTATAAATGTATTGTTATATATAATATGTATTGCTGGCCCAGGCATAGAACTAATTGGAGTTGTATTCCTATTTTTAAATATCAATATGTATTTACATATAAAAAATATAATCAAGCACATATCTCCATAATTCCAACTAGGCCTATGCCTAGGGCAGCACTAAATATAACATATATCAATAAATTTAAAAATTCTATAAAACATAAATAAAACATTTTCTTTTTATAATGAATTCAATGCATCTTTGTTTTTGTTTCTCTCTAGAGGTTATCACAGATAAAGAACATAAATGTTGAATGTAAATGTTATAGTGTAAGGTTGGGTTACCATAGCAATGAACTTGTTATCGTACAATTTTTGAGAAATCCAATGTCAGATGGAAGTGTTACCACCTTACACCTACACAAAAAAAACATTTTTCAATTGAAACCTGGTACTAATATGGAGCTGTAAGCTGTCGGCCGCTTTGGTAGCTTACGGTTCCATTTTTACCGACTCAATAGAAACGAGACCTCAGTGTGATCTCCCTGAAAAGTAACATGAAAGAGGAATACAGTAATGATGATATAAATGAAAGCTGTCAGCCCCTGCACATTTGCCGCTAGCAAGGGGTGTCAATCATCTCGATCGTATCCGATCAGGATGATTGCGGTCCGCCACCTCAGAGGTGGCGTATGAGTACGAGTTAAGGAGCAGCGGTCTTACAACCGGTGCTTCTTAACTCTTGTTTCCAGCAACCTTGAAACATCGGGGGTAGATTACAGCATCCGCTGCTTGATAAATCTACCCCTTTAAGTCATATTAGATTTATACTTCATATATATGTGTCTAAATATCTACTTCTATTCATGAGCCATTTGGACCACTCCAAAATAAAAAATAATGCAAAGAACATAGGAATATAAACTATGCGTTTCGCGCATCAGGTTTTGTGATTTCGATTTAACACAGACGGGTTAGTGCACATGAAATCTTAGTAATCTTAAAGTGCGTTATTAAAATATAAAATATAAAAATAAAATTATTATTTTTACAATATGTTTAATAATTTGTAATAATTTTTTATTTTTTTAATATTTTATATTTAATATTTTAATAATGTGCCTAAAGATTATTACTTTTTTATTTGCGCTAACCAGACCAATCTAAATCGTGAAACCCGGTGCACAAAACACATTATTTACATTCCTATGTTCCTCACATAAATCTTTTTTTACTTTTTCTGTATATATGTACATACATACCTATATAGCTATAGGAATAGTTATACAGGTATATGCTGATATATATATAGTAAAATGTATTTACAATAAAAAAGGACATTTTCCGGTAAATGAAAAACATTGGAATGTGAAATAAGTACAGTAAAACATGCATATTTAAATACATTGGTACACACATTTTATATATATATATATATATATATATATATATATATATATATATATATATATATATATATATATATATATATATATATAACATAATTTATGTAAGAACTTACCTGATAAATTCATTTCTTTCATATTAACAAGAGTCCATGAGCTAGTGACGTATGGGATATACATTCCTACCAGGAGGGGCAAAGTTTCCCAAACCTTAAAATGCCTATAAATACACCCCTCACCACACCCACAAATCAGTTTAACGAATAGCCAAGAAGTGGGGTGATAAGAAAAAAAGTGCGAAGCATATAAAATAAGGAATTGGAATAATTGTGCTTTATACAAAAAAATCATAACCACCACAAAAAAGGGTGGGCCTCATGGACTCTTGTTAATATGAAAGAAATGAATTTATCAGGTAAGTTCTTACATAAATTATGTTTTCTTTCATGTAATTAACAAGAGTCCATGAGCTAGTGACGTATGGGATAATGACTACCCAAGATGTGGATCTTTCCACACAAGAGTCACTAGAGAGGGAGGGATAAAATAAAGACAGCCAATTCCTGCTGAAAATAATCCACACCCAAAATAAAGTTTAACAAAAAACATAAGCAGAAGATTCAAACTGAAACCGCTGCCTGAAGAACTTTTCTACCAAAAACTGCTTCAGAAGAAGAAAATACATCAAAATGGTAGAATTTAGTAAAAGTATGCAAAGAGGACCAAGTTGCTGCTTTGCAGATCTGGTCAACCGAAGCTTCATTCCTAAACGCCCAGGAAGTAGAAACTGACCTAGTAGAATGAGCTGTAATTCTTTGAGGCGGAATTTTACCCGACTCAACATAGGCAAGATGAATTAAAGATTTCAACCAAGATGCCAAAGAAATGGCAGAAGCTTTCTGGCCTTTCCTAGAACCGGAAAAGATAACAAATAGACTAGAAGTCTTACGGAAAGATTTCGTAGCTTCAACATAATATTTCAAAGCTCTAACAACATCCAAAGAATGCAATGATTTCTCCTTAGAATTCTTAGGATTAGGACATAATGAAGGAACCACAATTTCTCTACTAATGTTGTTGGAATTCACAACTTTAGGTAAAAATTCAAAAGAAGTTCGCAACACCGCCTTATCCTGATGAAAAATCAGAAAAGGAGACTCACACGAAAGAGCAGATAATTCAGAAACTCTTCTAGCAGAAGAGATGGCCAAAAGGAACAAAACTTTCCAAGAAAGTAATTTAATGTCCAATGAATGCATAGGTTCAAACGGAGGAGCTTGAAGAGCTCCCAAAACCAAATTCAAACTCCATGGAGGAGAAATTGACTTAATGACAGGTTTTATACGAACCAAAGCTTGTACAAAACAATGAATATCAGGAAGAATAGCAATCTTTCTGTGAAAAAGAACAGAAAGAGCGGAGATTTGTCCTTTCAAAGAACTCGCGGACAAACCCTTATCTAAACCATCCTGAAGAAACTGTAAAATTCTCGGAATTCTAAAAGAATGCCAAGAAAAATGATGAGAAAGACACCAAGAAATATAAGTCTTCCAGACTCTATAATATATCTCTCGAGATACAGATTTACGAGCCTGTAACATAGTATTAATCACGGAGTCAGAGAAACCTCTATGACCAAGAATCAAGCGTTCAATCTCCATACCTTTAAATTTAAGGATTTCAGATCCGGATGGAAAAAAGGACCTTGAGACAGAAGGTCTGGTCTTAACGGAAGAGTCCATGGTTGGCAAGATGCCATCCGGACAAGATCCGCATACCAAAACCTGTGAGGCCATGCCGGAGCTATTAGCAGAACAAACGAGCATTCCCTCAGAATCTTGGAGATTACTCTTGGAAGAAGAACTAGAGGCGGAAAGATATAGGCAGGATGATACTTCCAAGGAAGTGATAATGCATCCACTGCCTCCGCCTGAGGATCCCGGGATCTGGACAGATACCTGGGAAGTTTCTTGTTTAGATGAGAGGCCATCAGATCTATCTCTGGGAGCCCCCACATTTGAACAATCTGAAGAAATACCTCTGGGTGAAGAGACCATTCGCCCGGATGCAACGTTTGGCGACTGAGATAATCCGCTTCCCAATTGTCTACACCTGGGATATGAACCGCAGAGATTAGACAGGAGCTGGATTCCGCCCAAACCAAAATTCGAGATACTTCTTTCATAGCCAGAGGACTGTGAGTCCCTCCTTGATGATTGATGTATGCCACAGTTGTGACATTGTCTGTCTGAAAACAAATGAACGATTCTCTCTTCAGAAGAGGCCAAAACTGAAGAGCTCTGAAAACTGCACGGAGTTCCAAGATATTGATCGGTAATCTCACCTCCTGAGATTCCCAAACTCCTTGTGCCGTCAGAGATCCCCACACAGCTCCCCAACCTGTGAGACTTGCATCTGTTGAAATTACAGTCCAGGTCGGAAGAACAAAAGAAGCCCCCTGAATTAAACGATGGTGATCTGTCCACCACGTCAGAGAGTGCCGAACAATCGGTTTTAAAGATATTAATTGATATATCTTCGTGTAATCCCTGCACCATTGGTTCAGCATACAGAGCTGAAGAGGTCGCATGTGAAAACGAGCAAAGGGGATCGCGTCCGATGCAGCAGTCATAAGACCTAGAATTTCCATGCATAAGGCTACCGAAGGGAATGATTGAGACTGAAGGTTTCGACAGGCTGTAATCAATTTTAGACGTCTCTTGTCTGTTAAAGACAAAGTCATGGACACTGAATCTATCTGGAAACCCAGAAAGGTTACCCTTGTTTGAGGAACCAAAGAACTTTTTGGTAAATTGATCCTCCAACCATGATCTTGAAGAAACAACACAAGTCGATTCGTATGAGACTCTGCTAAATGTAAAGACGGAGCAAGTACCAAGATATCGTCCAAATAAGGAAATACCACAATACCCTGTTCTCTGATTACAGACAGAAGGGCACCGAGAATCTTTGTGAAAATTCTTGGAGCTGTAGCAAGGCCAAACGGTAGAGCCACAAATTGGTAATGCTTGTCTAGAAAAGAGAATCTCAGGAACTGATAATGATCTGGATGAATCGGAATATGCAGATATGCATCCTGTAAATCTATTGTGGACATATAATTCCCTTGCTGAACAAAAGGCAATATAGTCCTTACAGTTACCATCTTGAACGTTGGTATCCTTACATAACGATTCAATAATTTTAGATCCAGAACTGGTCTGAAGGAATTCTCCTTCTTTGGTACAATAAAGAGATTTGAATAAAACCCCATCCCCTGTTCCGGAACTGGAACTGGCATAATTACTCCAGCCAACTCTAGATCTGAAACACAATTCAGAAATGCTTGAGCTTTCACTGGATTTACTGGGACATGGGAAAGAAAAAATCTCTTTGCAGGAGGTCTCATCTTGAAACCAATTCTGTACCCTTCTGAAACAATGTTCTGAATCCAAAGATTGTGAACAGAACTGATCCAAATTTCTTTGAAAAAACGTAACCTGCCCCCTACCAGCTGAACTGGAATGAGGGCCGTACCTTCATGTGAACTTAGAAGCAGGCTTTGCCTTTCTAGCAGGCTTGGATTTATTCCAGACTGGAGATGGTTTCCAAACTGAAACTGCTCCTGAGGACGAAGGATCAGGCTTTTGTTCTTTGTTGAAACGAAAGGAACGAAAACGATTGTTAGCCCTGTTTTTACCTTTAGACTTTTTATCCTGTGGTAAAAAAGTTCCTTTCCCACCAGTAACAGTTGAAATAATAGAATCCAACTGAGAACCAAATAATTTGTTTCCCTGGAAAGAAATGGAAAGTAGAGTTGATTTAGAAGCCATATCAGCATTCCAAGTCTTAAGCCATAAAGCTCTTCTGGCTAAGATAGCCAGAGACATAAATCTAACATCAACTCTAATAATATCAAAAATGGCATCACAGATGAAATTATTAGCATGCTGGAGAAGAATAATAATATCATGAGAATCACGATTTGTTACTTGTTGCGCTAGAGTTTCCAACCAAAAAGTTGAAGCTGCAGCAACATCAGCCAATGATATAGCAGGTCTAAGAAGATTACCTGAACATAGATAAGCTTTTCTTAGAAAGGATTCAATTTTTCTATCTAAAGGATCCTTAAACGAGGTACCATCTGATGTAGGAATGGTAGTACGTTTAGCAAGGGTAGAAATAGCCCCATCAACTTTAGGGATTTTGTCCCAAAATTCTAATCTGTCAGGCGGAACAGGATATAATTGCTTAAAACGTTTAGAAGGAGTAAATGAATTACCCAATCTATCCCATTCCTTAGCAATTACTGCAGAAATAGCATTAGGAACAGGAAAGACTTCTGGAATAACCGCAGGAGCTTTAAAAACCTTATCCAAACGTATAGAATTAGTATCAAGAGGACTAGAATCCTCTATTTCTAAAGCAATTAGTACTTCTTTAAGTAAAGAGCGAATAAATTCCATCTTAAATAAATATGAAGATTTATCAGCATCAATCTCTGAGACAGAATCCTCTGAACCAGAAGAGTCCAAAGAATCAGAATGATGGTGTTCATTTAAAAATTCATCTGTAGAGAGAGAAGATTTAAAAGACTTTTTACGTTTACTAGAAGGAGAAATAACAGACAAAGCCTTCTTTATGGATTCAGAAACAAAATCTCTTATGTTATCAGGAACATTCTGCACCTTAGATGTTGAGGGAACTGCAACAGGCAATGGTACATCACTAAAGGAAATATTATCTGCATTAACAAGTTTGTCATGACATTTAATACAAACAACAGCTGGAGGAATAGCTACCAAAAGTTTACAGCAGATACACTTAGCTTTGGTAGATCCAGCAGGCAGAGGTTTTCCTGTAGTATCTTCTGGCTCAGATGCAACGTGAGACATCTTGCAATATGTAAGAGAAAAAACAACATATAAAGCAAAATAGATCAAATTCCTTATAAGACAGTTTCAGGAATGGGAAAAAATGCCAAACATCAAGCTTCTAGCAACCAGAAGCAAATGAAAAATGAGACTGAAATAATGTGGAGACAAAAGCGACGCCCATATTTTTTGGCGCCAAATAAGACGCCCACATTATTTGGCGCCTAAATGCTTTTGGCGCCAAAAATGACGCCACATCCGGAACGCCGACATTTTTGGCGCAAAATAACGTCAAAAAAAAATGACGCAACTTCCGGCGACACGTATGACGCCGGAAACGGAAATGAATTTTTGCGCCAAAAAAGTCCGCGCCAAGAATGACGCAATAAAATGAAGCATTTTCAGCCCCCGCGAGCCTAACAGCCCACAGGGAAAAAAGTCAAATTTTTGAGGTAAGAAAAATATGATAATTAAAGCATAATCCCAAATATGAAACTGACTGTCTGGAAATAAGGAAAGTTGAACATTCTGAGTCAAGGCAAATAAATGTTTGAATACATATATTTAGAACTTTATAAATAAAGTGCCCAACCATAGCTTAGAGTGTCACAGAAAATAAGACTTACTTACCCCAGGACACTCATCTACATGTTTGTAGAAAGCCAAACCAGTACTGAAACGAGAATCAGTAGAGGAAATGGTAAATATAAGAGTATATCGTCGATCTGAAAAGGGAGGTAAGAGATGAATCTCTACGACCGATAACAGAGAACCTTATGAAATAGACCCCGTAGAAGGAGATCACTGCATTCAATAGGCAATACTCTCCTCACATCCCTCTGACATTCACTGCACGCTGAGAGGAAAACCGGGCTCCAACTTGCTGCGGAGCGCATATCAACGTAGAATCTAGCACAAACTTACTTCACCACCTCCCTTGGAGGCAAAGTTTGTAAAAACTGATTTGTGGGTGTGGTGAGGGGTGTATTTATAGGCATTTTAAGGTTTGGGAAACTTTGCCCCTCCTGGTAGGAATGTATATCCCATACGTCACTAGCTCATGGACTCTTGTTAATTACATGAAAGAAATATATACACACATCCATACACATATTTAGACATATCTTTGAGCCCTTATAACTTTTTAATGCTTTTTTTTTATTTGATATTTTTTCTCATTTTCTCAGACAGTGTTATTATGAGGGTAACTGTACTTTTAAATATATTTTTATGTGTTTTGCCTCACATAACAGTTACCCAGAGCTCTGAAGTCACGCTAATCTGCCCTGCGCTAAATTAGATTGCACTCTGCAAGTCTGAGAAGAAACTGTTTTTTTTTTCAGGGCAGCAATATGAAACATTTATAACACAGAAACAACAATACCTATTGAAATGATCTCTTTTATATGAAACAAAAAATACAACAATGTTAAATATCAGCTGGGTGTTGAAGTGTAATTTTTATTTACTAGTTTTTATTTATTATATGATAATAAAAGTAACAGAGCGCCAGCTGTATGGTAAAGTCACACTAAATTAAAGTGATAAACCTGATGGAATTGATAGTGCCAGGTACCATCAGATTAAACAAGACTTTAATGCATTTACATTTTTACTACTTACTCTGAAAATTAGTAAGTTATGGTCCTCATAAATGAATTAAACTGTTTAAAAGAAAAGAGGAAAGACGTGGTAATAAAGTTACCGTTTGTAGTTGCATGTCTGATTCATTATCACAGAGCCCTTTTCCCTCTGCATCAATTTGTTTTGCTTTCTGATTTTCTTTGTATAAAATTAGGCATTATGCATAAGAGATAAACAGCATCCAGCAGACATCTGGTTTGGATTAGAAACTGCTTAATCATATATCAGTTTGTTATGTTTACACCAGTGTTATCGTGTATTGCAAATGAAACAGGGTCCCTTTTGGTATCATAAGAAGATGATATTCTAAAAGCAGTAAATTGAAAAGACTCTTAAATCTTCATGCCCTATCTAAACTATGAAAGCTCAATTTGGGTTTTAATGACCCTTGAATCACTTTGCATAGGTTTAACATAGGGTAAACAGGGACATTAATGCAAAATTGGTCTGTCTAATGAATTGGTTCATTGACCTTTTCCATTAGAATGTCCAGTTAAAAGGACATGAAACTTCCACATTTTTCTTTCTTTGATTCACATACAGCACTGGTTTAAAACCTGTACTTGGGTCTCCCTAACAGGCCAAATTTTCAGGATTGCAGGTGCAATAACCATGCTTACTAAACAGCTGATTATTTTATTTGTGCCCTAGTTCAGATATCCTCAAAATCTGGCCTTTTATGGAGACCTGAGCACAGGTTTGAAAACAGTGAGATAGAGCATGCAATTTTAGATAATTTTCTAATTTACTTCTAGTATCAAATTTTCTTCAATCTCTTGGTATCTTTTGTTGAAATCAGCCTCCAAATATTTAAAAAGACCTTTATTGTTTTATTGTTGGGTCCAAACATAAGATACTTTTCCTGTTTGGACCCAACAATAAAACAATGAAGGTCTTTTTAACGATTTGGAAGCTGGAGTCTCCATGAATGATGAATACTGGTGAGGACTTGGCAAGTCTGTGACTCTGTGCCCCAGTTTAAGGTGTGCTTTTTGAATCTATCTTTTGTTGATTAGCAGGAACGTAAGCTCAGTAGTGTGGATGTGTCCGGAGCACTATATGGCGGCAGTTTTGCAAGAATGTCATCCTATGTACAGTATCTCTTCAACAAAGAATACCATGGAAATAAAGCAAATTTGATAATAGAAGTAAACTGGAAACTTTTAAAAAATCTCATGCTATGAGGCCAGTTTATCAAATGCAGGGCGGACATGATTCGCTGTAGCTTATGACCGCTGCTTCTTAACTTATGTTTCCCCCAAGCCGGAAACATCGGAGGTAGATTACAGCAACCACTGCTTGGTAAATCTACCACTATGAAGCCTATCTATCAAGCTGTCAACTGTGCTGCATTCGCCGGGACCAATACGCTTGCCTAACATCGCCTAACATCGCCGCCGTGGACCTGAATACGATCTCCATTTTTTAAAAAAAAAACCTGCGCACCAAGTACGGGGCGATGAGCAGTGGATTGTTGTTAACTAACAGTCATCAATCTCGTTGCTATTCGGCTTTTTCCCAACTTTATTTATACCCTAACGTGATAAGGAAAAGTTTGAACCTTTATTTGTGAGGTTTCAAAGAGTATTCTGCCTAAGTGTTTTGTTTCTTAACTTTTAATTTTTGCTTTCAGTAATGCAGTTTTAGATTAATATCTGAACACTTAGGAAGCAGTGCATAAGCATAGGGAAAACTTTATTTACAACAAAAGGGCTATCTCTGCTATGAGAGCAGGATAGTCCAAAAAGAATGCTTGTTTGCACTTGAATTAAATTATTTAGTTTAGTTCGGTCGGTTACTGGAACTTGAGACAAAAAAATATGCCCAATTTTAAAATATAACCTTTATTAGTTGATTTCATAAAAAAGACAGCATGAAGTATGTGTGTATGCTGCCCTTCGAAATGTTAAAAACACTCTCTCTGTTGCAATTATTTAATGCTTAGCCATCACAGTATCTAATATATAGGATACTTAGTAATTCAATTATAAGACCTTGGTAGTGTTACGGGTGTAAATAACGGTTAATCTTCCCTGTGGCTATATAGCCTTATATATGGCCAATCTATTAGATTACCACAAAAGGATATTGGTATTTTATATACCCAATACAATTGAATACTGAGGTCTTAGTAGGTAAATTTGCTCTCAAGTTATGACAAATTGAAATATGTGTATCACAACTCAGGAATTTGGATTATTTATTGCTTAAATCAAGGTTCTAGTAAGATGTGTCTAAACAAGAAAACTGAACCCACTACTCATGAGTTTAAGCTTCACATAACTGAATATTGATCTATGTATATATCACTTATTCATATGAGTTATCACTTAGTGGGTTACTGCAGTATACAACTAAAACTATGTTACTTAGTTGTCTTGTAATTCGGTCAAGTTTGTATTAGTTTCTATGTAATAATCCGTCTACAATTATGAGGGGGGTCACCAAGCATGTACTAGTTTTGATTGGCTATAGTCTGCATTTACTGATACTGTACGCTAAAGTATTTAGTAATAGTCATTCAACATTATAATAAAATATGTAAAGTTCAACAAGCTCACAAAATCTGTGCCAAATATATACTTGTATTATTCTTAATTAATCAAGCTATTATTCCAGTGTGAAATATTGTATCTTGTCACACTGCCTGTGTTTAAGTTTTGCTGCAGCGTTACAGACTGTCAGCTTCTAGTAGCAAACCCAAAATATCTAGTATAATGCCATATACTAAGTACAAAGTATCAGATTTCAAGTATATTGCTATTCTCTCCCCCTCTGTAATATATATTTCGTGTTGCTGCCCAATTATTAGCTAGAAACTTAATAAATCTTATTTAAGCTGTTATACCAAAGTTAGCATTAAGCTCCAAAGACCTGAAAGTTACCCAATTATTTACGCTAAAGAGAGCACCAGGATGTACCTGCTTGTGACTATAAACAGCCACAAATTACTAAGTATGGTTTTTTAAGTAATAATTTTTAAGCTAAAGTAACATATATAGTTTTCCATCCTCTGAGGATGCGTTAAGTGAAACGCTGCGTCAGGGGTCCTCGTTTTTTAATTGCCTCTCTGTTGGAAAACTATATATGTTACTTTAGCTTAAAAATTATTACTTAAAAAACCATACTTAGTAATTTGTGGCTGTTTATAGTCACAAGCAGGTACATCCTGGTGCTCTCTTTAGCGTAAATAATTGGGTAACTTGCAGGTCTTTGGAGCTTAATGCTAACTTTGGTATAACAGCTTAAATAAGATTTATTAAGTTTCTAGCTAATAATTGGGCAGCAACACGAAATATATATTACAGAGGGGGAGAGAATAGCAATATACTTGAAATCTGATACTTTGTACTTAGTATATGGCATTATACTAGATATTTTGGGTTTGCTACTAGAAGCTGACAGTCTGTAACGCTGCAGCAAAACTTAAACACAGGCAGTGTGACAAGATACAATATTTCACACTGGAATAATAGCTTGATTAATAAAGAATAATACAAGTATATATTTGGCACAGATTTTGTGAGCTTGTTGAACTTTACATATTTTATTATAATGTTGAATGACTATTACTAAATACTTTAGCGTACAGTATCAGTAAATGCAGACTATAGCCAATCAAAACTAGTACATGCTTGGTGACCCCCCTCATAATTGTAGACGGATTATTACATAGAAACTAATACAAACTTGACCGAATTACAAGACAACTAAGTAACATAGTTTTAGTTGTATACTGCAGTAACCCACTAAGTGATAACTCATATGAATAAGTGATATATACATAGATCAATATTCAGTTATGTGAAGCTTAAACTCATGAGTAGTGGGTTCAGTTTTCTTGTTTAGACACATCTTACTAGAACCTTGATTTAAGCAATAAATAATCCAAATTCCTGAGTTGTGATACACATATTTCAATTTGTCATAACTTGAGAGCAAATTTACCTACTAAGACCTCAGTATTCAATTGTATTGGGTATATAAAATACCAATATCCTTTTGTGGTAATCTAATAGATTGGCCATATATAAGGCTATATAGCCACAGGGAAGATTAACCGTTATTTACACCCGTAACACTACCAAGGTCTTATAATTGAATTACTAAGTATCCTATATATTAGATACTGTGATGGCTAAGCATTAAATAATTGCAACAGAGAGAGTGTTTTTAACATTTCGAAGGGCAGCATACACACATACTTCATGCTGTCTTTTTTATGAAATCAACTAATAAAGGTTATATTTTAAAATTGGGCATATTTTTTTGTCTCAAGTTCCAGTAACCGACCGAACTAAACTAAATAATTTAATTCAAGTGCAAACAAGCATTCTTTTTGGACTATCCTGCTCTCATAGCAGAGATAGCCCTTTTGTTGTAAATAAAATTTATTTATACCCTGTCACTAAACACCACCACTAAAATAAAAGTATTAACCCCTATCCCGCTGCTCCCGGACCCTGCCGCAACTAAATAAAAGTATTAACCCCTATCCCGCCGCTCCCGGACCCCGCCGGAACCTATATAAATGTATTAACCCCTATCCCACCGCTCCCGGACCCTGCCGCAACTAAATAAAAGTATTAACCCCTATCCCGCCGCTCCCGGACCCTGCCGCAACTAAATAAAAGTATTAACCCCTATCCCGCCGCTCCCGGACCCCGCCGGAACCTATATAAATGTATTAACCCCTGCCGCAACTAAATAAAAGTATTAACCCCTATCCCGCCGCTCCCGGACCCCGCCGGAACCTATATAAATGTATTAACCCCTGCCGCAACTAAATAAAAGTATTAACCCCTATCCCGCCGCTCCCGGACCCCGCCGGAACCTATATAAATGTATTAACCCCTATCCCACCGCTCCCGGACCCTGCCGCAACTAAATAAAAGTATTAACCCCTATCCCGCCGCTCCCGGACCCTGCCGCAACTAAATAAAAGTATTAACCCCTATCCCGCCGCTCCCGGACCCCGCCGGAACCTATATAAATGTATTAACCCCTGCCGCAACTAAATAAAAGTATTAACCCCTATCCCGCCGCTCCCGGACCCCGCCGGAACCTATATAAATGTATTAACCCCTATCCCGCTGCTCCCGGACCCTGCCGCAACTAAATAAAAGTATTAACCCCTATCCCTCCGCTCCCGGACCCCGCCGGAACCTATATAAATGTATTAACCCCTATCCCACCGCTCCTGGACCCCACCGCCACTAAATAAATGTATTAACCCCTAAACCCCTGGCCTCCCACATCACTATCACTTACTAAACCTATTAACCCCTAAACTGCCAGCCCCCCACATCGCCATAAACTAAATGAAGCTATTAACCCCTAAATCTAACAACCCGCTAACTTTACATTATAATTACCTCATCCCTATCTTATAATAAATTTAAACTTACCTGTAGAATTAAAATAAACTATATTAAACTATTAACCTACCCTAACTATTATACTAAAATTAAATTAAACTACAAAATAAATTAACTATATTACATATTTAAAAACCTAACCCTACTCAAATTATGTAAATCTACAATTAAAAATTACTAAGTTACAAAAAAATAACAACTAAGTTACAAAAAATAAAAAACACTAAGTTACAAAAAATAAAAAACCACAGTATCAAAAATAAATAAGAATTACACCTAATCTAATAGCTCTATCAAAATAAAAAAGCCCCCCCAAAAAAATAAAAAAAAAACCTAGCCTACAATAAACTACCAATGGTCCTTAAAAGGGCTTTTTGCGGGGCATTGCCCCAAAGAAATCAGCTCTTTTACCTGTAAAAAAAAATACAAACACCCCCAACAGTAAAACCCACCACCCACACAACCAACCCCCCCAAATAAAACCCTATCTAAAAACCTAAGCTCCCCATTGCCATGAAAAGTGCATTTGTATGGGCATTGCCCTTAAAAGGGCATTTAGCTCTTTTACTGCCCAAAGTCCCTAACCTAAAATTAAAACCCACCCAATAAACCCTTAAAAAAACCTAACACTAACCACTGACGATCCACTTACAGTTTTCGAAGACCAGACATCCATCCTCATCCAAGCGGCAGAAGTCCTCAGCGAAGCCAGCAGAAGTCTTCATCCAAGCGGGCAGAAGTCTTCATCCAGACGGCATCTTCTATCTTCATCCATCCGGCGCAGAGCAGGTCCATCTTCAAGACATCCTACGCGGAGCATCCTCTTCTTACGAGGTCTCTTAAAGAATGAAGTTTCCCTTTAAATGACGTCATCCAAGATGACGTCCCTTACATTCCGATTGGCTGATAGAATTCTATCAGCCAATAGGAATTAAGGGGGAAAAATCCTATTGGCTGTTGCAATCAGCCAATAGGATTGAGCTTTCATCCTATTGGCTGATCCAATCAGCCAATAGGATTGAGCTTGCATTGTATTGGCTGATTGGAATAGCCAATAGAATGCAAGCTCAATCCTATTGGCTGATTGGATCAGCCAATAGGATGAAAGCTCAAAAGGTGGGATTTACTGTTGGGGGGTGTTTGTATTTTTTTAACAGGTAAAATAGCTGATTTCTTTGGGGCAATGCCCCACAAAAGGCCCTTTTAAGGGCCGTTGGTAGTTTATTGTAGGCTAGGGTTTTTTTCTATTTTTGGGGGGGCTTTTTTATTTTGATAGGGCGATTAGATTAGGTGTAATTCTTTTTTATTTTTGATACTGTGTTTTTTTTAATTTTTGTAACTTACACCTAGATTTAGAGTTTTGCGTTAGAAGGGGTGCATTAGCTACGCGTGTTTTTTTCCCCCGCACCTTTTAAACAACGCTGGTATTTAGAGTTCTCTGAAGGGCTGCGTTAGGCTCCAAAAAGGGAACGTAGAGCATAATTTACAGCCACTGCAACTCTAAATACCAGCGTTGCTTACAGACGCGGCCAGCTTCAAAAACATGCTTGTGCATGATATCCCCATAGGAAACAATGGGGCAGTTTGAGCTGAAAAAAAACCTAACACCTGCAAAAAAGCAGCGTTCAGCTCCTAACGCACCCCCATTGTTTCCTATGGGGAAACACTTCCTAAGTCTGCACCTAACAACCTAATATGTACCCCGAGTCTAAACACCCCTAACCTTACACTTATTAACCCCTAATCTGCCGCCCCCGCTATCGCTGACCCCTGCATATTATCATTAACCCCTAATCTGCCACTCCGTACACCGCCGCAACCTACATTATAGCTATGTACCCCTAATCTGCTGCCCCTAACATCGCTGACCCCTATATTATATTTATTAACCCCTAATCTGCCCCCCCCCCATGTCGCCGCTACCTAACTACAATTATTAACCCCTAATCTGCCGACCGGACCTCGCCGCCACTATAATAAATGTATTAACCCCTAAAGCTAAGTCTAACCCTAACACTAACACCCCCCTAAGTTAAATTTAATTTAAATCTAACAAAATAAAATAAATCTTATTAAATAAATTAATCCTATTTAAAGCTAAATACTTACCTGTAAAATAAACCCTAATATAGCTACAATATAACAAATAATTATATTGTAGCTATTTTAGCATTTATATTTATTTTACAGGCAACTTTGTATTTATTTTAACTAGGTACAATAGCTATTAAATAGTTAATAACCTAGTTAAAATTACAAAATTACCTGTAAAATAAATCCTAACCTAAGTTACAATTAAACCTAACACTACACTATCAATAAATGAATTAACTAAACTATCTACAATTATCTACAATTAAATCAACTAAACTAAATTACAAAAAAAACAAAACACTAACTTACAAAAAATAAAAAAAGATTACAAGAATTTTAAACTAATTACACCTACTCTAAGCCCCCTAAAAAAATAACAAAGCCCCCCAAAATAAAAAAATGCCCTACCCTATTCTAAAATAAAAAGATAACAGCTCTTTTACCTTACCAGCCCTTAAAAGGGCCTTTTGCGGGGCATGCCCCAAAGAAAACAGCTCTTTTGCATTTAAAAGAACATACAATACCCCCCCCCCAACAATACAACCCACCACCCACATACCGCTAATCTAACCCAAACACCCCTTAAAAAACCTAACACTAAGCCCCTGAAGATCTCCCTGCCTTATCCTCAGCACGCCGGGTATCACCGATCCGTCCAGAAGAGGGTCCGAAGTCTTCATCCTATCCAGCAAGAAGAGGTCCAGAAGAGGGTCCGAATTCTTCATCCTAAGAAGAGGACATCCAGGCGGCGTCTTCTATATTCATCCATCCGGCGCGGAGCGGGACCATCTTGAAGCAGCCGACACGGATCCATCCTCTTCTTCCGGCGACTCCCGACGAATGAAGATTCATTTAAGTGACGTCATCCAAGATGGCGTCCCTCGAATTCCGATTGGCTGATAGGATTCTATCAGCCAATCGGAATTAAGGTAGGAAAAATCTAATTGGCTGATTGAATCAGCCAATCAGATTCAAGTTCAATCCGATTGGCTGATTGGATCAGCCAATCAGATTGAGCTCGCATTCTATTGGCTGTTCCGATCAGTCAATCGGATTGAACTTCAATCAGCCAATCGGATTTTTCCTACCTTAATTCCGATTGGCTGATAGAATCCTATCAGCCAATCGGAATTCGACGGACGCCATCTTGGATGACGTCACTTAAAGGAACCTTCATTTGTCGGGAGTCGCCGGAAGAAGAGGATGGATCCACGTCGGCTGCTCCAAGATGGTCCCGCTCCGCGCCGGATGGATGAAGATAGAAGATGCTGCCTGGATGAACATGTCTACCGGTCCGGATGTCCTCTTCTTGCCAGATAGGATGAAGACTTCGGACCCTCTTCTGGACCTCTTCTTGCCGGATAGGATGAAGACTTCGGACCCTCTTCTGGACGGATCGGTGATACCCGGCATGGTGAAGATAAGGTAGGGAGATCTTCAGGGGCTTAGTGTTAGGTTTTTTAAGGGGTGTTTGGGTTAGATTAGAGGTATGTGGGTGGTGGGTTGTAATGTTGGGGGGGTATTGTATGTTTTTTTAAATGCAAAAGAGCTGTTTTCTTTGGGGCATGCCCCGTAAAATGCCCTTTTAAGGGCTGGTATGGTAAAAGAGCTGTTATCTTTTTATTTTAGAATAGGGTAGGGCATTTTTTTATTTTGGGGGGCTTTGTTATTTTTTTAGGGGGCTTAGAGTAGGTGTAATTAGTTTAAAATTCTTGTTATCTTTTTTTATTTTTGGTAATTTAGTGGGGGGTTTTTTGTAATTTAGTTTAGTTGATTTAATTGTAGATAGTTTAGTTAATTAATTTATTGATAGTGTAGTGTTAGGTTTAATTGTAACTTAGGTTAGGATTTATTTTACAGGTAATTTTGTAATTATTTTAACTAGGTAGCTTTTAAATAGTAAATAACTATTTAATAGCTATTGTACCTAGTTAAAATAAATACAAAGTTGACTGTAAAATAAATATAAATTCTAAAATAGCTACAATATAATTATTCGGTATATTGTAGCTATATTAGGGTTTATTTTACAGGTAAGTATTTAGCTTTAAATAGGATTAATTTATTTAATAAGATTTATTTTATTTTGTTAGATTTAAATTATATTTAACTTAGGGGGGTGTTAGTGTTAGACTTAGCTTTAGGGGTTAATACATTTATTAGAGTAGCAGCGAGGTCCGGTCGGCAGATTAGGGGTTAATAAATGTAGGTAAGGTAGCAGCGACGTTGGAGGGGGCAGATTAGGGGGTAATAAATATCATGTAGGTGTCGGCGATGTTAGGGGCAGCAGATTAGGAGTACATAGCGATGATGTAGGTTGCGGCAGTGTGCAGTCGGCAGATTAGGGGTTAAAAAATTATTAGAGTTGCGGTGATGTGGGGGGGCCTCGGTTTAGGAGTACATAGGTAGTTTATGGGTGTTAGTGTACTTTAGAGCATAGTAGTTAAGAGCTTTATGAACTGGTGTTAGCCCATAAAGCTCTTAACTCCTGACTTTTTTCTGCGGCTGGAGTTTTGTTGTTAGAGTTCTAACGCTCACTTCAGCCAAGACTCTAAATATCGGCGTTAGAAAGATCCCATTGAAAAGATAGGATACACAATTGACGTAAGGGGAGCTGCGGTATGGAAAGTGAGCGTTAGACCCTTTCCTGACTGACTCTAAATACCAGCGGGCGGCCAAAACTAGCGTTAAGAGCCCTTAACGCTGGTTTGGACGGCTAACGCCAAACTCTAAATCTAGGCGTTTTTTATTTTTTGTAACTTAGTTGTTATTTTTTTGTAATTTAGTAATTTTTTATAGTAGATTTAAATAACTTGAGTAGGCTTAGGTTTTAAAATATGTAATATAGTTAATTTAATTGTTAGTTTAATGTAGTTTTAGTATAATAGTTAGGGTAGGTTAATTAATAGTTTAATATCGTTTTTTTTTTAATTCTAAAGGTAAGTTTTAATTTATTATAAGAAAGCCCCCGACATCGCCATAAACTGGCAGGGGCTGGCGGTGATGTGGGAGGCCAGGGGTTTAGGGGTTAATCATTTTATTACAGTTGAGGCTGAGGCTGGGAGTGGCGGGATAGGGGTTATTATATTTATTTAGTTGTGGTGGGCTCCAGGAGCGGCGGGATAGGGGTTAATATATTTATTTAGTTGCGGCGGGGTCCGGGAGCTGTGGAATAGGGGTTAATAACATTATGTAGGTGGCGGCAATGTCGGGCGGCAGATAAGGGGTGTTTAGGTTCGAGGCTTATGTTAGGGTGTTAGGTGTAAACGTAATTTGTTTTCTACCATAGAAATCAATGGGATATCTGGCAGCATCGAACATAAGCTTTCACTGCTTTACGACTCCCATTAATTTCTATGGCATCCACGGCCTCCAGGGTGGCGGATTGAAAACCAGGTACGCTGGGCCGGAATAGCCGCAAGCGTACCTGTTAGAAGTATGATAAATGGCAAAAGGTGTCAGTGCCGAATTTGTATTCGGAACATCTGTAATGACATAAACATCGATCTGTGTTGGATTGAGCCCGGCTATGTTACGTCACAAATTTCAACTTTTGCCGGTCTGTAGGCTTTGATAAATGGGTCGAATCAAGCTCGCCACAATTACGCTGCGGAATTCCAGCGTATTTGCGGTTGACAGCTTGATAAATATCCCTCTATGTCTAAATCACAAAAGAAAAATGTGGGGTTTCATATCCCTTTAACTGGGGGATACTGCTTTGCGTGGTTTAAACAAATTCTAAATGAGATTCCCTTGTTTATACTAACACAGGCAACATCTCCTTGCTCAAAACGATTATGTGTTTCTATATTTGGCTTTAATAAAGATATTAAAATACTGTATAATGGTTGCATTTTACATTTTGCCTGTATTAGACATGTAGAGGATGTTTTGTTTTTTAATCTTTTTTTAAACAGACTTCATGCATAATTAAAAGGTTATCAATAAAACATAGCTTATACTGTTTCCGCCTCATAGGCTGATAGGATGAAACTGTTAAATATAAAGCGCTGCTTACAGGGCTGAAGCAAAAAAGGATCTTACTCAACTCTAGTTTGCTTTTAACTCACTTTAAAGTAGAATCTATCCCATGAGTCTGGAAGTTAAAAAAAGTTTGTGAATCACAGTAGGGAGGGATAGTGAAAGTAAGCTTTAAAGATGCATAAAATCTCCTACCAACCTAGAGCAGGTAAGGGTACACATTTGTTTATCATGTAAGTAAAATAAAAAATGTATTGACTGGTCACCCCTGCTCCCAATGCTTTCTACTGCCCTTAAAAATGTGTACTCCTGATTTACTCTTTATTGGCTCTAGATGGGCTGTGAGTGTGACCACAGCCAATCCAAAATCAATATGGGCGTAAGAGAGAGAGCACATTTGGAGGGCAGTGGTAAGCTCTGGAGGCAGGGGTGCCTTTGGGACTTTATGAAGAAGAAAACATTTACTTTTAAGCCCCCACTGTTATTGCCCACAAGTTCCCCTCACATCCCTGACCTAGAAAGCCTCCAGGAGATATAAAGAGCTATGATACTGCAAATATGCTTCTATTCAGAATTGAAATGTTCATTTCCATTTTGACTATTATGGCCCTTTAAAGGAACAGGAAAGTCAAAATTAAACTTTAATGGACTAAATAGAGCATGGTATTTTAAACAACTTTCTGATTTACTTCTGTTAGCAATTTTGTTTAGTTCTCTTGATATCCTTTATTAAAGAGTAATCCTAGGTGAGCTAAGAGGCGTGGGTGTGTCTCTAGCAATCTGGTAGCTGTGTTTGCAACATTGTTTATAGTAATGTTATACATAGTTACAAACACTGCTGCCATAGACCGCAAAATGACACACGCACGCTGCTGAGCTTATTTCAGTCTACCTAGCTTTACTCTTAACAAAGGATATTAAGAGAACAAAGCAAATTTTATAACAGAAGTAAATTGGAAAGTTGTTAAAAAGTATATGCTTTATCTGAATCATGAAGGTTAATTTTGACTTTACTGTCCGTTAAAGGTGCAAAACCATGAGATTACAACTAACAATTTATGGCACTTTTATAAAAATTGAAAGGTTTATTCATGGCAGTGGTCAAAGCAAATGGTTACACTGAAAATAGCAGAATATTACAAAGTAAAGAATAATGCGAGGCTATTGGCTGCCACTACGACAATTATACATAAAACAGATCAAAATCCAGCACTGGAAAAAAAAATCCCACAAATAATAAAGTCCAAGAATTGCAGCAGCACCACTTGTCCTCTTTCAAAGAATTTTTTTTATTACCACATCATAGGAGCAGGTACAAAAAGAACAACGTTTCGGGCTATGCACCCTTAGTCATGTTCATATGAATAAATAAAAAGAACACAGGGGCTGAATAGCTACCACCTCAATGTCATTCCAAATGCCAAATGCCAGTAAACACGGGGGTGCAGCTACAACCCCATCTTCAGTAGAACTCTGCTACGCGTGTTTCACCCGCACTGCAAACTTCATCTGGCCTGTATAGTCCATAGTGAATGGTCAGACCTTTTATTCACGTCATCCCCTTTGACATATATGGGTAAAATAACTTTATTTAGATACATTATTACAGCTGTATTTTGCAATTAAGTGATCCATCTTTAATCAAAGTACAAATCTTTAATATTAATGACATTGTGTGTTTTTTTCTTTTCGAAATTAGACAATAATAGTTATTATTAATACCTATGATAATAATACCTATGATATTAAATGACAATAATGGCAGGCTTCAGTATACATAAAAATACAGTGTTTTGTATATACACATTAACTACTCATAGAGTTATATAATTCACCAAAGGGGGCTTATCTCAAAATACTCAGACTAATCAATTATATTGAAAATAAACATTTTACCTTCTCCAATAGGGTCACTACATTTTAACCAGAAAAAAAAACACCCTAACATAAACCCCTAGTCTAAATACCCTTAATCTAATGCCCCCCGACATCGCCGACACTAAATAAATATATTAACCCCTAAACCACTGCCCCCGATATCGCTGACACTAAATAAACCTATTAACCCTTAAACCGCCGGCCCCCCACATCACTACTACTATAATAAACCTATTAACCCCTAAACCGCTGGCCCCCCACATCGCTACTAATAAACTAAACCTATTAACCCCTAAACCGCCAGCCCCCCATATCGCTACTAATAAACTAAACCTATTAACCCCCAAACCGCCAAGCCCCCACATCACAAATCACTAAATTAAACTATTAACCCCTAAACCTAACACCCCCCTAAATTTAAATTAAATTTACAATATAACTATCTTAAAATAAAAAAAACTTACCTGTGAAATAAAAAAAAAATAAGTAAGATTAGACTATAAATAAACCTAACATAACTATTTTAATAAAATAAAATAAACTACAAATAAAAAAAACTAAATTACAAGATTAAAATAACCTAACACTACAAAATTTTTTAAAAACAAAACAAAATTTATGCTTACCTGATAAATTTATTTATTTATTGACATGGTCCACGGATCATCATCAATTACTGTTGAGAATATCAGTCCTGACCTGCAGGAGGAGGCAAAGAGCACCACAGCAAAGCTGTTAATTATCACTCCCCTACCCACAATCCCCAAATCATTTGACCAAAGAGAAAGGAGAGAAGGGAAGTAACACAAGGTGCAGAGGTGACTGATGTTTATATAAAAAGAAACTGTCTGAATACAGGGTGGGCCGTGGAATCACTGTGTCGATAAAGAAATAAATTTATCAGGTAAGCATAAATTTTGTTTTCTTTCTAATGACACAGTGAGTCCACGGATCATCATCAATTACTGTTGGGAACTAACACCCAAGCCAGAGGACACAGATGACAAGGGAGGGACAAGACAGAAACATAAACAGAAGGCACCACTGCTTGAAGAACCTTTCTCCCAAAAGAAGCCTGAGGTAAAAGTATCGAATTTATAGAATTTGGAAAAAGTGTGCAAAGATGACCAAGTTGCAGCCTTGCAAATCTGTTCCACAGAAGCTTCATTTTTGAAGGCCCAAGAAGAAGAAACAGCCCTTGTGGAATTTTATCAGGAGGTTGCTGTCCAGCAGTCTCATATGCCAAGCGAATAATGCTCTTTAGCCAAAAGGAAAGTGAAGTAGCCGTAGCTTTCTGACCCTTGCGTTTCCCAGCAAAGCAAACAAACAATGCAGAAGACTGATGAAAGTCCTTAGTTGCCTGCAAATAAAATTTTAGCGCTTGCACAACATCCAGATTATGCAACAAGCATTCTTTGTGAGAAGAAGGATTAGGACACAAAGAAGGTTAATATTCTTTGGGCAGGAAACCAAACTTAATATGCAGAATCACCTTATCAGAGTGAAATATAAGATTAGGGGACTCACACTGTAAAGCAGAGAGTTCAGAAACTCTCCGAGCAGAGGAAATAGCAACATGAAAAAAAAACTTTCCAAGATAACATCTTAATATCTAAAGAATGCATAGGCACAAACGGAGCCTGTTGTAAAACTTTAAGAACAAAGTTAAGATTCCATGGAAGAGTAACAGGTTTAAACAAAGGCCAAATTCTAACCAAGGCCTGACAAAACGATTGCAAGTCTGGCACATCCGCCAAGCGCTTATGTAACAAAATAGACAATGCTGAAATCTGACCCTTTAGAGTACTTGCCGACAAACCCTTCTATAGACCATCCTGGAGAAAGGACAAAATCCTAGGAATCATTACCCTACTCCAAGAGTATCCTTTGGATTCACACCAATACAAGAATTTATGCCAGATCTTTTGTTAAATCCTGCGAGTCACAGGCTTACAAGCCTGAATCAAGGTCTCAATGACCAACTCTGAAAATCCACACTTAGATAAAACAAAGCATTCAATCTCCAAGCAGTCAGCTTCAGAGATACGAGATTTGGATGAAGGAAGGGAACCTGAAGTAGAAGGTCCTTCCTCAGAGGCAGTCTCCAAGGTGGAAAGGATGACATTTCCACTAGGTCTGCATACCAAATCCTGCGATGCCACGCCGGGGCTATGAGAATTACAGATGCCATCTCCTGCTTGATTCAAGCAATAATTCTTGGAAGGAGAGTGAACGGAGGAAACAGGTATGCTAGACTGAAGTTCCAAGGAACTGCCAGAGCATTGTTTAGAAATGCCTGCGGATCTCTTGACCTCGAGCCGTATCTCGGAAGTTTGGCATTCTGACGAATAGCCATGAGATTCAACTCCGGCAGCCACTATCAGACCGATTACCTCCATACATTGAGCTACTGACGGCCATGGAGAGGACTGAAGGGCAAGACAAGAGTCGAAAATCTTTCGTTTTCTGACCTCTGTCAGAAAAATCTTCATTAACAGGGAGTCTATTATGGTCCCCAAAAATACGACCCTTGTAGCTGGAACCAGAGAACTTTTTTCCCGATTCA
The DNA here is from genome assembly GCF_027579735.1 of Bombina bombina. Classification (NCBI taxonomy): domain Eukaryota; kingdom Metazoa; phylum Chordata; class Amphibia; order Anura; family Bombinatoridae; genus Bombina; species Bombina bombina. The sequence goes on along the minus strand of NC_069501.1, from coordinate 1,205,366,902 downwards.
CCTTCCATCCGTGGGATTGAAGAAAAGACAAGATCTCCATACGAGATTCTGCTTGTTGAAAAGATGGGGTCTGAACCAGAATGTTGTTCAGATAAGGTGCCACTGCAATGCCCCGAGATTGAAGCACAGCTAAAAGAGCCCCCAGAACCTTTGAAAAAATTCTGGGAGCTGTGGCAAGGCCGAATGGAAGGGCCACAAACTGGAAATGATTGTCCAAAAAGGTGAATTTCAGAAACCTGTGATGGTCCCCTGTAAATGGGAGCAGGAAGGTATGCATCCTTTAGGTCTATGGTTGTCATGAACTGAGCTTCTTGTACCAAGGGAAGAATGGAGCGTATAGTTTCCATCTTGAAGATGGCACTCTTAGAAACTTGTTTAAACATTTTAGATCTAGGATTGGTCGAAATGTTCCCTCCTTTTTGGGAACTACGAACAGATTCGAGTAAAATCCCAGACCCCCTTTCCTGAAAGGGAACTGGAACTATTACCCCCAGGACAGCAAGGTCTTTGACGCAATGTAAGAATGCCTCTCTTTTTATCTGGTCTACTGATAATCTGGAGCAAAGACACCTGCCTCTAGGAGGAAAAGATTTGAAGTCTATTTTGTATCCCTGGGAGACAATGTCCACTGCCAGGGATCTGGTACATCTCTTATCCAAGCCTTGGAAAAAAGAGAGAATCTGCACCCTACAAGATCCTCTCCCAGATCGAGGGACAACCCTTCATGCTGACTTGGAATCAGCTGAAAGCTTTTTAGATTGCTTTCCCTTATTCCAGGACTGGTTGGGTTTCCAGGAAGGCTTGGCTTGATCTTGCTTGGAGGGAGGGGAGTTAAACCTGCCTTTAAAGTTACGAAAGGAACAAAAATTACTTTGACGTCCCTTCTGCTTATTCTTTTTTATCTTGGGGAAGAAAAGAACCCTTCCCTCCAGTTATATCTGAGATAATTTCCGCCAAACCAGGTCCAAACAAGGCCTTACCCTTGTAAGGAATAGCCATGAGCTTAGATTTAGATGAAACATCCGCAGACCAGGACTTCAACCACAAGGCCCTGTGGGCTAGGACCGCAAAACCAGAAATTTTGGCTCCCAGTTTAATAACCTGTAAGGAAGCATCTGTAATGATGGAATTGGCTAACTTGAGAGCCTTAATCCTGTCCTGGATCTCATCAAGAGGGGTATCCATCTGAAGAGATTCAGACAACGTATCAAACCAGTAGGCTGCAGCACTGGTAACAGTGGCGATACACACCGCAGGTTGCCATTGTAGATCCTGGTGGATATACATCTTTTTTAGTAAAGTCTCCAATTTTTTATCCATTGGATCTTTAAAAGAACAACTATCCTCTATGGGAATAGTAGTCCTCTTGGCCCAAGTGGAGATCGCTCCTTCTACCTTAGGAACCGTCTTCCATGACTCCTTAATAGAATCCGCTATAGGAAACATCTTCTTAAAAATAGGAGATGGAGAAAAGGGAATACCAGGTCTTTCCCATTCTCGAGCAATAATCTCCGCAGCACGGTCAGGAACCGGAAAAACCTCCACCGCGGAGGGAACATCAAAGTATTTGTTCAATTTACTAGACTTTTTAGGATTGACTACGATAGTTGTGTCGGAGTCGTCCAAAGTAGCCAAAACTTCCTTAAGTAATAAGCGAAGCTGTTCTAGCTTAAATCTCAAGGACACCACTTCAGCATCAGAAGAAGGAATTGACACTGTCTGAGTCTGAGATTTCCCCCTCAGATGCTACCGAAGCAATCGCTTCCAGCACTCAATTAGACTGAGTACGTACCAGGTACGTCCATTGTCACTAACTGACAATTTTTGCAGGACGTACCAGGTACGTCCTCGGTCTTTAAGGGGTTAAAGACCAGAGAGTGCAAGCCTTTTTTTGATGTGGATATTGCTTTGCCTGCACCCTGGCAGGTAATTTATTAAGTGAGAGTGCACTTCCTAGCTGATTATATATATATATATATATATATATATATATCTCAAAAGTCAAATAGCATGTAGCCCAGCACTCCAACCAGGTGGAGCAGCCACAACCTGGGTGCAATCCTTATGAGAGATAATTATAGAGATCAGTGTGGAAGAAGGGCACTGTCAGGATTTGTATAGAGAAGAATATTTTCTTTATTCTTAGAACATTAATACATGGTCGACGTTTCGGCCCTCAGTTGGGCCTTCATCAGGACAGGTATAATCTTTAAACTGCCGAATGGCAACGATCATAGATCCAAACAGGCGAGTCAATATATATATATATATATATATATATATATATATATATATATATATATATATATATATATATATATATATATATATATATATATGCAAAAGAAGACAAAATGTGACCTGGGTGCTGAAAGTTCAATGCTAAAGAATCTATGCTGCCAAAATCCAGCTATTGTGTTGACTGCATTCCCTCTAATGCAGAAACACAATACAGAAAGAGATACAAAAAAGGAAAGAGATATGGATTGGTGCAGATACATAAACTTATCTGGATAAATTAAATTTGTGTATGAGATATCTGATGTAGTGCACAACTTCCACAGTGTATAGATAAATTATATAAAGCTACTTTAAAAAGGTACTAAAAAATCCTTATAAAATCACAATAAAAAAAATATGTTAACCAAATAGATAAAATAAGTCTCAAAATGAGCAGCAGTAAATACAGGCTTAAAAATCAAATTAATGATTTCATATATAAAAAAGAGTTAATCTGAATAGAGATGGAAAACAGGAATCCTAGTCCCTCTTGGGTATCTATTTACACTCTTCTACCTCAATCAATATGAGGTGAGGGCCGCGCAGTGTAGAGATAGACTATCAGAGACACTAAGCAAATCTTGTGTGACATGAAAGGCAAAGCAAAACAGAAAATAATGCAACACCATAATTTATTAGGTACACACAACGAGCATCAAAAGGTAACGAGCTCACATGTAAAAACCTCAATAGTTATAAGCTAATTAAAAGCACTTTAAAAATAAGCAACAACGTCTTTCAGACTGGGGGCATCCCAAGAACACAAGCCCTGAACTCCGGCGTTCTCAAGGCAATCCTTGCGCGTTTCAAAGGTTCTAGCAATGTGCTCCTTCTTCATCAGAGGGTGTGTTTAGCTAATGATGAAGAAGGAGCACATTCCTGTGTTCCATCTCTATTCAGGTGAACTCTTTTTTATATATGAAATCATTCATTAAATTTTTGTAAGCCTGTATTTACTGCTGCTTTTTTTTATACGTATTTTATCTATTTGGTTAACGTATTTTTTTGATTTGTGATTTTATGTGGACTCTATTCCCCATTTTTTAGTAGCTTTTTAAAGTAGCTTCATATAGTTTATCCATACACTGTGGAAGTTGTGCACTATATCTGATATATATACAGTATATATATATATATATTATTTTTTTTATTTTATTTTTTTAATTAACATCACTTCATACTGTGAGAAAAACAAAAAAAAATCTACTATTTTTTATTGTACCTTCAGCTTAGCTCACCTTCATGTTAGCCAGGACCTGAATTTTGTGGCATGGCCCATAGAAGTCTAAGGTGAGGGGTTTAGCGTGGCCGCACCATTTGACCTCTAGATGTTAGCGCACCCAAGGCTTTCGCTCGACATATTACTTTCAACTTGTAATTTGAGTTTAAGAATAAGAGCGCTAATGATTTAATTTAAGCGTTGTTAGCGCTCAGTAGTGCTAATATTTTGGCGCTCAACTAGGCCATAGTTATATTCAAGCACAATAATAACATGCTCAAACACACGTTGCTCCTTTGGGGTAGATTTACCAAGCAGTGGATGTTGCAATTTACCCCCCAATGTTTCCGGTTCACCAGAAACAAGTTAAGAAAAAGCTGTCAAATGTCCTTAACTCGTCCATCACCTCTGAGTTGGCGGACTGCAATCATCCCGATCCAATATGATCGGGATGATTGACACCCCTGCTAGTGGCCGATTGGCAGCGAATGTGCAGGGGGCAGCATTGCACCAGAAATACTTGTGCAATGTTAAATGCGGACATCGTATGCTGTCGGCATTTAGCGATGCCGGGCAGTCATGATTCGCTGCAGCGAATCATGTCCGCCCGGCATTTTAAAAATCCGACTCTTTGTGTCTTTTTAAGCTGCCTTGTACAAACAAACCTAATTCTCTCATATCATTTCAACCATAAGTGTATTACATGCAGAGGAATAATTATATATAATACTTAAGTTTGTTTTAAAACGTTTTCTCCTCATTCTTCTTCTCTTCATTCACTGCACGGCACAAGTTATTCTCATATCAGATACTGAACCTATTTTTTTTTAGTGCTGACTGAACACATTTTAACCAGCACTTTCTCCTGCAATGCCTTAGTAAAATCTTCTAAAGCTTAGTATAAATAATTTAGCAATTTATCAGCTTCCTCCTGATTTATAATCCTTTATGTTTGTACCACAGTTAAAAGTCTCCTCATCCTCTGTGGCAACTGCACTGTGTCTGTATCTGCCTCAAGCAAAGTCAGTGCACTCAGGGATCTGTATTATTGTTAGTTCTGCAATGTTTTACTGTGGATAGGAATGTAATGACGGCCTCAAGCTTAGACCTTAGACACAGTGCCGGTGGTTTCATAGGTTATATATATATAAAATCATAATCACATATGGTTTAAGCACGCCATATCTATATAATCATACATATATACACAAACAAACACACACATATATATATACTGTATATATATATATATATATATATATATATATATATATATATATATATATGCAATGAACAGTCAAGATTTAAAAGTTTTTTGCATAGTAATAGCAATCAATATTATGTACAATTAAATACAAATAGGCTATGTTTTAGCTAGCTAATTTAACATATCTCTAAAAGATTTGGCAAGGTTCATAGGACCAGGGTCACTAGTGATAAAATTACAAATATTTAATTATCATGTCATTTTTAACTATAATGGCCCTATAAATTATTATATCTTTATTTTAATATATATATAATGCAGAGTTGCTCTAAACCTAACTAGGCTGATTTTGAACGACAAGCAGAGGTAGAGAAATCAATAGGAGATTTTGTATTCTGATCTGACAGGATCTGCAGCACAAGTGGTCCATTCTACCATATTGAGGAGACATTGAAGCGGTTTCTGGGATTGCTGAGGGACACTTATTCCTTTAAGGGACGCATTTACTTACCTCATAGGATTGAGGTTACCTGCTGTAAGTAGGCATCTATCTACATTTTTGGATTACATAAAGATAAGAAAATATACCAAGCAAATTGGGAAACTCAAGAGTGTGTGTTCTGATACGGATACCACATTATAAATATTGACTTATTTACCACTAATATATATTTTTATTTATTTTTATCTATTTTTATCTATTTTTAAAGAATATGTGTGTTTGTAAATAGATCATTTTCACCTGGGACCAAATTAATTTACCTTACTCATTTATTTTATTGACAAGAATAAAAAAGTAAGGAAATAGGGGAGATATAGAAAAAGTGGTGGTATATAAAAAAAAACCAATATGATATATAGCACAATAACTAAAAAAAAAATATGAATTATGATTATGATTTGGTACATGTTATCAGATTCTGAGAAGGATACATTCAAAGAATAGGAACTTATCTACATATTTATTCATTTATCATATATTTGTTGGATTGAGTTATATTTGAGCTTTTTAGCCCAAAATACCCATCGTTATTTGTATTACCAAATAGCAATCATCCTCTGTCATACACATACAAAATATTTTCATCTGTATACAGTAATATAAGCCAAGCGCCAAAATACCTATCTTCTCACAAATTTTCAAACTTAGAATAAGATAGTTTAAGGTGGGGACCTTCTATCTATCATTATTCCGGGTATTAGGCAGCAGGCTTATTCCTCTGAAATTAGGGCCGTGGGTCAAGGGTACACTCTTAGCGCTGATTTATTTATCCTCTTCTAAGCCATATATATAATATTTTTAAAGAAAAAAAAAACAAAACTAAAGTGATCACATTGCAATACATCTGTCAGTTGCCATTAAAGTTTTTGCATCACACACACTCTCTTAAATTCACTCAAAGTGACATTAAAGACTTTGAGATCGTAATATAAAATAATACACTATATATATAAAAAAAGTCTGAAATATGCTTTCATTATTTATTTTTTCCCCTTTTCCTGTCATTCCATTCTGGAATTATGCTCTTTTCAGTTCCTTCTAGAAATGGAAGTGCAGAACACTTATTTTCATTGGCTGCACACTCTAGTGACCTATTTATAACTGTCCCTTATTGGCCACAGCAGAGAAAGAAACCTAAGTTACAACATGGCAGCTCCCATTGCTTTATAGACGCTAAAAGTTTACACTAATTTGTCACTATTTAAACAACTAATGAAACTAGCATTTTTTAGTTAGGGTTTAAATGGACAGTAAAGTCAAAATTAAACTTTCATGATTCAGGTAGAGCATGACATTTTAAACAACTTTCCAATTTACTTCTGTTATCAAATTTGCTTTGTTATCTTGGTATCTTTTATTAAAGAGTAAAACTAGGTAGGCTCATAAGAGCTCAGGAGTGTGCACGTGTCTTTATTACTCTAGGCAGCAGTGTTTTGTAACATTATTTGTAGCTTTGTTATACAAAGTTGCAAAACACTGCTGCCATAGAATACTAAAGACACGTGCACACTCCTTAACTCTTATTTTGATAAATTTGATAATAGAAGTAAATTGGAAAGTTGATTAACCCCTTAAGGACCAAGGAAGTATGCCGTACGTCCTCAAAAAAAATACACTTAACGACCGAGGACATATGGCGTACGTCCTTGGTCTTGGAAAGCGGTGGAAGCGATCCTGATTGCTTCCAGCCGCTTTCAGGTTATTGCAGTGATGCCTCTATATCGAGGCATCCTGCAATAAAAAATGTTACCCCTCCGATGCAGAGAGAGCCACTCTGTGGCCCTCTCTGCACCGGACATTGATGTCCGCAATAGTTGGTGGGTGGGAGCCGATGTGGGAGGCGGGTGGGCGGCCATCAATGGCTTCTTTCAGTAAGAGGGGGGCGGGATCGGGGGCGGGGTCGCTGGGGGCGCGCACAGAGCACGCGCACGTCCATGGGGGGCAGCGGGCACATGCACGGGGAGAGAGCGGGTGGGAACTGCTACACTACAGAAAAAGTTCATGTTAATAAGTGGGAAAAAGGGGGGGTAATGATTAAAAAAATTATCTAAGCGATCTGAGAGAGATTGGGGGATTGGTGTTTGGGGGGGGAAGCTACACTACAGGAAAAAAACAAAATGTGTTTCATTGTAAACTGGTTACTGGCAGACAGCTGCCAGTACCCAAGATGGCTCCCAATAAGGTTGAGGGGGAGGGTTAGAGAGCTGTTTGGGGGGAGATCAGGGAGGTTGGGGTCTAAGGGGGGATCCTACACAGCAACATATGTAAATATGCTATAAAAAATTAAAATAAATAAAAGATATCTTTTATTTTAGTACTGGCAGACTTTCTGCCAGTACTTAAAATGGCGGGGACAATTGTGGGGGTGGGGGAGGGAAGAGAGCTGTTTGGGAGGGATCAGGGGGTGTGATGTGTCAGGTGGGAGGCTGTTCTCTACACTAAAGCTAAAATCAACCCTGCAAGCTCCCTACAAGCTACCTAATTAACCCCTTCACTGCTAGCCATAATACACGTGTGATGCTCAGCGGCATTTAGCGTCCTTCTAATTACAAAAAAGCAACGCCAAAGCCATATATGTCTGCTATTTCTGAACAAAGGGGATCCCAGAGAAGCATTTACAACCATTTGTGCCATAATTGCACAAGCTGTTTGTAAATAATTTCAGTGAGAAACCTAAAGTTTGTGAAAAATGTAACGTTTTGTTTTATTTTATCGCATTTGGCTGTGAAATTGTGGCATGAAATATACCAAGATGGGCCTTGATCAATACTTGAGGTTGTTTACTACATTACACTAAAGCTAAAATTAACCATAGATGCTCCCTACATGCTCCCTAATTAACAAGCATTTACAACCATTTATGCCATAATTGCACAAGTTGTTTGTAAATAATTTCAGTGAGAAACCTAAAGTTTGTGAAACAATTTGTGAAAAAATGAACCTTTTTATTTTTTATTTTAACGTATTTGGTGGTGAAATGGTGGCATGAACTATACCAAAATGGACCTAGATCAATACTTTGGGATGTCTTCTATAAAAAAATATATACATGTCAAGGGATATTCAGGGATTCCTGACAGATATCAGGGTTCCAATGTAACTAGCGCTAATTTTGAAAAAAAGTGGCTGGTAGGGTAGATAACTCACGTCAGCTTCCCCTTAACCAATATGGAGCACCATCCCCTCATTTTGTTTGTTTTTCTTATAACAATTCTAGAGAGGTACACCATATTGATATTTACCTATCCAAGTGTTGAACAAAGTGATATACACTCACTAGTCTTACACCATGTAGGGGTACATTAAACTAACATCAAATCAGCAAAGAGTACCACTTCCCTCTAGCTTATTTATAAGGAGGCAGGGAGAAAAATATAAGTTTAAATACATTCCAACATAGGGGATTATAGCATGTATAGTATAGTATGTTATTAATGATTTTAACTAATGGACATTACATACAACCAGCTGGGGACCTAGAAAGGATCATTAAAAGCCCCACTGTGTCTAGATAGAGCACAAGCTCAGACCAAGGGGTTTAAATCTAATTGAAGTTAACTAAAAATTGTCTTGTTACTTCACTCCAACACACCCTGTCTAGGTGTACAAACATATTGATCCTGGTTCATCCTGGCTTTTACCCAGTATCTAGCTAGCACACAAAAAATGTCCCCACTTTCTGTAACCAGTATCAGTACCGCAATGGCTGAATTGTATGTATACATATATGTGTGTAGAATATCATGTATTATTAAGTACAAAGCATGTAGATATTTGTTTGTTATAAATTCTGTTCCATCAGTCTCTTGCGGAACGGGGTCAATGTTATTAACTAGGGAGTGACCATTACTCTATCTATTTTAGAAAATAACATGCATCACAAGAGTTAATGATCTGAATGATCTTGATTGGCCGCTCACATCCTTATATTGATCCCGACCGCCAGAGACTGACATCTCTGATGAAGCGCATGTGCTCATGCGCGAAACGCGTTAGATGGAGCTCACCTAACTTGTTGTAAGCCTGCATTGCAATAAACTCCATTACTGACCCCAGGACTCAGTTTCCTTTTTCCTCATTCAATAGCAAAGTGCTACTTGTATTTATTGCCCTATAACTTGCAAAAAAAAGCATAGAACATGTAAACATTGGGTATTTCTGAACGCAGGACAAAATTTAGAAACTATTTAGCATGGTTGTTTTTTGGTGGTTGTAGATGTGTAACACATTTTGGGGGTCAAAGTTAAAAAAAGTGTGTTTTTTTCCATTTGTTCCTCATATTTTATAAACAAAATTATAGTAAATTATAAGATATGATGGAAAAATTGTTATCTTTAGAAAGTCCATTTAGTGGTGAGAAAAACGGTATATAATATGTGTGGGTACAGTAAATGAATAAGAGGAAAATTACAGCTAAACACAAACACCGCAGAAATGTAAAAATAGCCTTGGTCCCAAACGTACAGAAAATGGAAAAGTGCTGTGGTCCTTAAGGGGTTAAATGGACAGTAAAGTCAAAATTAAACTTTCATGATTCAGGTAGAGCATGAAATTGTAAACAACTTTCCAATTTACTTCTGTTATCAAATTTGCTTTGTTCTCTTGGTATCTTTTATTAAAGAGTAAAACTAGGTAGGATCATAAGAGCTCAGGAGTGTGCACGTGTGTTTAATACTCTAGGCAGCAGTGTTTTGCAACATTATTTGTAGCTTTGTTATACAATGTTGCAAAACACTGCTACCATAGAATACTAAAGATACCAAGAGAACAAAGCAAATTTGATAATAGAAGTAAATTGGAAAGTTGATTGCATGCCCTGTCCAAATCATGAAAGTTTAATTTTGACTTTACTGTCCATTTAATGTCCCTTTAAGTTTTGTAAATGAAACAGTATTTACAGTACTAAAAATATGAATAAATTCTAACATTAATTGTTGTTTGAATACTTGCTCATTTGACATTCTATATAAAGATACAAATCAGACTAGTTTGTTAGTTTTTGTGATATCTGCTCTAAATATAAACACAAGGGGGATTTGTATTTGTCTAATTCTGCATAAGATGATTATAGCTATTTGGGGCACATTAAATCCAGCAAAATACACATACATAAAATATCCACTACGTAAATCTCTTCAGATGCTTTTTATTCTTCAAAACCCATTAACAAAATAAGAAACAGCATACACTTATTTTAATACAATCACTTTAAAAGGTAAAGATAAGTTAGTAATGATTACGTAACTAAAAAATGTAAATTAAAAATGTAAAATCTAATAAGTAGTTTAAATTTAGAATCTGAGATTTCATTCTCTTAGGGCTCAATGTTCAAAACGTCGTCAAACTAGCGATATGTTAGAAAGATACCTGGATTACGGTCGATATTGCAGGTGAAATGTTTTAAAATGTAAAGGGATGAAATTGCAGGGGGGCGATGATTATTTGCCATGGCCCAATGGTCCTGCTGGTGGGCAGTGACCTGACAAACATTTTTGTTGCCACCCCCACCCCTGTCAGAGTGCCATTGCGTAAGTTCACGTGCGCTATGCACATGTAGTAGCCCTTCGGTGGGAGGACAGTACGGGTCAAGGAGCAGATAGGACCAGCCCTGGATACCACAGGTAATAGATACAACTTAACCTTATTAAAATAATTTAAATGGGGTAACATAATTAAAAATGTAAGTTTTATCTATTTTCATTTTTCCCTTAAAGGGACACTAAACCCAAAAAAATTAATTCATGATTTAAGTAGAGAATACAATTTTAAATAAAATTCTAATTTACTTCTATTATAAAATGTGCTTCATTCTTTAAATATTCTTTATTGAAGAAATAGCAATGCACTGGATGAACCAATCACACAAGGCATCTATGTGCAGCAACCAATCAGTGGCTATTGAGCCTATCTAGATATTCTTTTCAGCAAAGTATATCTAGAGAATGACGCAAATTATATAATAAAAGTAAATTAGAAAGATGTTTAAAATTGCATACGCTTTCTAAATCATGAAAGAAAAAATGTGGGTTTCATGTCCCTTTAAGGTGATGGTAAACTTAAGCTAATAAAATGCCATAAATGTACTCTTTGCCATTAAAAAAGTATATGTGTACCTTTTTTTCTTTAATCTATCCGTGAAAAGGGTTAAATTCATGCCTATAATAATGCTTCTATTACAATGTTATGCCTGCCCACTGGGATGAACTCTTTTTTTTTTTATGACAATTCCAATGAACATCCAATCAGTGTGTGTGTCATATGACCCTCTTGAAGTCCAGCCCATTTAAAGCCTTTACGAAGCCTATGTCTAGCGCTGCAGAATCTGTTGGCGCTCTACAAATACTGGATAATAATAATTAAAAAATAATAAAATGCTCTCTATGTCACAGCTCAGCCAAAAAAGGAAATGAAGGGGGCATAAAATCTAATTTCTACAGTGTCTTATTTGCCGTATATTTTGAATTTCATTGATAAAAATTAATGGAAATGAATTTTCTATTTTTTTATGGAAACACCTATATAATATGTTTGATTTGGCCTATACAGAAAAAGGTTGCTGATTCTCCTTTGTAATGATTAATATCTTCAAGTAGTATATTTAATCCTTAGTTACAAAAGATCAGATCCACTGGGAAAATAACCCACAGAAGAGTCTGTCCAAAATGACTAACAGGTCGATGTTTCTTAGCATAACAGTACAAAACAAAGAGCATTTAGCAAAAGAACATAGGAAATGTCAGGGATAATGTCAGAAGCTGCTTTTAACCTTTTTTGTGCTGCTGTGTCTTGAAATGCACACGTTACAAAATAAATAAATTCATAAATAATTTGAATTATAAGAGTATCAAAATAATTTACCCACGAGAATTTCTCTTCAAATTTGATCCACCCCCCGAACATCAACTCTAATACAAAGTTTTGTATTGTGTACAGACATACCTACCCTTGTAGCCCTTTGCTGATATCATTGATACATATGTTAAACAAAGCAGTCCCAAGGACTGAACCCTGAGAAACACCACAATTAACAGCCCCCCACCTACTGAATGCACTTAATTTATTAAGATACTCTGGGCAAGATTACGAGTGGAGCGCTATTTTGTGCTCCTGCTCATGCATTAACTTTGCTAGACGGAGGCTATTTGTGTGCAGCATGTTGCGCTCGCATTACAACTTGAATGTAAAAATGTTTGATCTTCAAATATCATGACCCTGTTAATGTATTCTCCCATAGGCTTCAATGGAGCGTAAAAACTGCAAAAGACAAACACCCATACATGCATGTTAACCTGATTGCGTTTATTCACATAGAAGAATATGTTCTATTTATTCTGAAATAAATATTTCTATATATATATGATTAATTTTGGTAATATATATATATATATATATATACACACACAAATATATGAATATCTATCTAAAAATACTTAGAACATATTCCCCTATGTGAAAAACATTGGAATGTGAAATATTTACAGTAAATTCACAGTTAAACACTTTATTAAATATGATTTTAGCTACTTGACTGCAAAGGGTTCAAATGCACTTTTATATATATGTCTACATATGTATAAATATGTATACATGTGTTTATATGTGTATATATGTATGCAATACATATAAATACATAAACATATAATATATATATACTGTATGTACAGTACATATTTAGATATATGTATGCATGTATTCTACACGCAGTAATTAAAGATTAACAGCGAGAAGTCTGTCACAATTGCGGCTGATTTGGGGAGAACCAAAGCGTACCACATCAGAGGTCCGGTAAGGAGTACTAGGTATTGGAACGTTTGTCTACACTGACCGGTCAGTACTACATATTTTTTTCTTTGCCTTTTTCTAAGTGGTTATTAACAGCTTGGACCGTCTTTTGAATTACAACTGCCATATAACAGTTCATAGAGCGCACTAAATGGAGTCTGAGTGACTGACCACATAGACTGTAATTCTAGTCTCAACACCATGAGACCTATTTATCAAATGTCTGTCGGACCTGATTCGACAGTGCGGATCAGGTCCGACAGACATCGCTGAATGCGGAGCGCAATACGCTCTCCGTATTCAGCATTGCACCAGCGGCTCTTGTGAGCTGCTGGTGCAACGCCACCCCCTGCAGATTCGCGGCCAATCAGGGGGGTGTCAATCAACCCGATCGTACTCGATCGGGTCAAATTGTGGTGATGTCTGTCCGTCTGCTCAGAGCAGGCAGAAAGGGTTATAGAGCTGAAGACTCGCCAGAAACACGGGCCCAGGGGCCCTCAAGCTCCATTCGGAGCTTGATAAATGGGCCTCCATATCTGATTGACATTTGGGTCTAAACGTAGTATATTTCAAACTGCCGCTCTCAGTACATTACCGTTTCCCAGTGACTATAATGATTTGATTTATGTTCTGTGGATTATGACTGCCATATAACATTTTAATCAGCACTGAATTGACTGACGACTGATACTACAGATTGTAATATAAGTCTGAACGCCATACTTTTATTCACAGTTGTATATTTCTAACTGCCACTTTCACAGCATTTTTCTAGTTACGTAGGTTGCATTTATTAACTCTTGAGATAATACTCATTAATACCCTGTTTTATCAAATAAATCTTTTGCATTTTTGACATATTATTTTTTTTTAAACACCACATCCACATATACTTTATAGTTTTGACTATACGTTGTGGCCACAACATTTTTAAATATTTGTTAGAATTTTTATGTATATCTTCTGATTTGATTTATTTATGTGTTATCATCTTATGAAATTTGAATGACTTGTTTATTAAATACTGTCATTTTGTATATATTTCATTTGGTATTGTCCACATCGATTATCACATATCCTCCAGCTCTCACCGGAGTGCCACTCATACCTCCCCCTTTTACTATTTTTGGTGTGTTTATTACAATTATTTTAATGCACTACCCTTTACGCGAGCTCTGAAGTTGCTCTTACCCGATACATGTTAAATTCTATTGCACTCATGCGAACACGTTTACTTTCAATTCATAATACACATGCTATATGCATCATGCTCAAACAGCTGAGAAATACCCCAGATCGCTCGTGCACTACAGTTAGTGCACCACTCGGGATCTAGCCCTCTGTTGTTTATCCTTAAGCCATCATTTTACTCACAATTTTTGAGTCTAGATCAAGGCAATACAATTCATTCATTTGTTTGTTGTGTAGTAAAGTGTCAAATGTTTTGCTGAAACATGAGCTACATCTACTACTTCACCCTGGTCCATCACTTTAGTTACAGTTAGATTAGTCTAACACGATCTTCCTCAACTAAAACTATCGCCTAGATTTATAGTTCTGCGTTAGCCGTCAAAACCAGCGTTAAGGGGTCCTAACGCTGCTTTTTACCGCCCGCTGGTATTTAGAGTCAGTCAGGAAAGGGTCTAACGCTCACTTTGCAGCCGCGACTTTTCCATACCGCAGATCCCCTTACGTCAATTGCGTATCCTATCTTTTGAATGGGATCTTTCTAACGCTGGTATTTAGAGTCTTGGCTGAAGTGAGCGTTAGAAATCTAACAACAAAACTCCAGCCGCAGAAAAAAGTCAGGAGTTAAGAGCTTTATGGGCTAACGCCGGTTCATAAAGCTCTTAACTACTGTGCTCTAAAGTACACTAACACCCATAAACTACCTATGCACCCCTAAACCGAGGCCCCCCCCACATCGCCGCCACTATAATAAAAAATTTTAACCCCTAATCTGCCGACCGCACACCGCCGCCACATACATTATCCCTATGTACCCCTAATCTGCTGCCCCTAACATCGCCGACACCTACATAATATTTATTAACCCCTAATCTGTCCCCCCAACGTCGCCGCTACCTTACCTACACTTATTAACCCCTAATCTGCTGACCGTACCTAGCCGCTACTCTAATAAATGTATTAACCCCTAAACTGCCTCACTCCCACCTCAAAAACCCTATAATAAATAGCATTAACCCCTAATCTGCCAATCAGATTGAGCTTGCATTCTATTGGCTGATCGGAACAGTCAATAGAATGCAAGCTCAATCTGATTGGCTGATCCAATCAGCCAATCGGATTGAACTTGAATCTGATTGGCTGATTCAATCAGCCAATCAGATTTTTCCTACCTTAATTCCGATTGGCTGATAGAATCCTATCAGCCAATCGGAATTCGAGGGACGCCATCTTGGATGACGTCACTTAAAGGAACCTTCATTCGTCGGGAGTCGCCGGAAGAAGAGGATGGATCCGCGTCGGCTGCTTCAAGATGGTCCCGGTCCGTGCCGGATGGATGAAGATAGAAGACGCCGCCTGGATGAACATGTATACCGGTCCGGATAGGATGAAGACTTCGGACCCTCTTCTGGACCTCTTCTTGCCGGATAGGATGAAGACTTTGGACCCTCTTCTGGACGGATCGGTGATACCCGGCGTGGTGAAGATAAGGTAGGGAGATCTTCGGGGGCTTAGTGTTAAGTTTTTTAAGGGGTGTTTGGGTTAGATTAGGGGTATGTGGGTGGTGGGTTGTAATGTTGGGGGGGTATTGTATGTTTTTTTTAAATGCAAAAGAGCTGTTTTCTTTGGGGCATGCCCCGCAAAAGGCCCTTTTAAGGGCTGGTAAAGTAAAAGAGCTGTTAACTTTTTATTTTAGAATAGGGTAGGGCATTTTTTTTTATTTTGGGGGGCTTTGTTATTTTTTTTAGGGGGTTTAAAGTAGGTGTAATTAGTTTAAAATTCTTGTAATCTTTTTTTTTGTAATTTAGTGGGGGGGTTTTTTTGTAATTTAGTTTAGTTGATTTAATTGTAGATAATTGTAGATAGTTTAGTTAATTAATTTATTGATAGTGTAGTGTTAGGTTTAATTGTAACTTAGGTTAGGATTTATTTTACAGGTAATTTTGTACTTATTTTAACTAGGTAGCTATTAAATAGTTATTAACCATTTAATAGCTATTGTACCTAGTTCAAATAAATACAAAGTTGCCTGTAAAATAAATATAAATGCTAAAATAGCTACAATATAATTATTCGTTATATTGTAGCTATATTAGGGTTTATTTTACAGGTAAGTATTTAGCTTTAAATAGGATTAATTTATTTAATAAGATTTATTTTATTTCATTAGATTTAATTATATTTAAGTTAGGGGGGTGTTAGTGTTAGGTTTAGACTTAGCTTTAGGGGTTAATACATTTATTAGAGTAGCGGCGAGGTCCGGTCGGCAGATTAGGGGTTAATACTTGATGTTAGGTGTCGGCGATGTTAGGGAGGGCAGATTAGGGGTTAATTCAATTTATTATAGGGTTTTTGAGGCGGGAGTGAGGCGGTTTAGGGGTTAATACATTTATTATAGTGGTGGCGAGGTCCGGTAGGCAGATTAGGGGTTAATAAATGTAGTTAAGTAGCGGCGACGTGGGGGGGGGCAGATTAGGGGTTAATAAATATAATATAGGGGTCGGCGATGTTAGGGGCAGCAGATTAGGGGAACATAGCTATAATGTAGGTTACGGCGGTGTACGGAGCGGCAGATTAGGGGTTAATAATAAAATGCAGGGGTCAGTGATAGCGGGGACAGCAGATTAGGGGTTAATAAGTGTATGGTTAGGAGCTGAACGCTGCTTTTTTGCAGGTGTTAGGTTTTTTTTCAGCTCAAACTGCCCCATTGTTTCCTATGGGGATATCGTGCACGAGCACGTTTTTGAAGCTTGCCGCGTCCATAAGCAACGCTGGTATTTAGAGTTGAAGTGGCGGTAAATTATGCTCTTCGCTCCCTTTTTGGAGCCTAACGCAGCCTTTCAGAGAACTCTAAATACCAGCGTTGTTTAAAAGGTGTGTGTGGGGGGGAAACACGCGTAGCTAATGCACCCCTTCTAACGCAAAACTCTAAATCTAGGTGTATGTTTTGGTCCTTAAAGGACTATTAAATACAGTAGAACTGCATAATCTTGCTATCAATATTTAATAGAGCTAGCCCTAATATTTTCTTCCCAATATCACCTTTTCTTTCATTACCATATTTCACCCCATTTCCATTTCTTTCTCTCTTCCCATTACTTAATATCAATTAAGTTTAAGAACGTAAGCTTTTTTTTAAAAAATTATCACTAAGTTAGGTGCACTGTGGAAAAAGGTTTGAGACCCCTACCCTAAATATTCTAATACACATTACTGAGCTTTGTTGTTGCAGAGACTGGTACAGATTAGAACAATCTCTCTAATAAGAAGAAAATATAGAGGCTCATACAGTTTTAGCAGCTGCTGCTGTAGCTGTAAACTCACTAGTTTCCATATAAATGCTTTTACGGTAATGTATTTGCAAGGGATTCTGAGGCTGACATCATCATGTGACTCAGGTTTGACTGTGTTATGAATTTTAAACATGAACATTATGCACTTGGCCATCTGCACCGTTTCCTTATAAACATTATAGCAGGGCTAAGCAATATCAGCAGGTGGAACTTTATTTTTTTTCAATATACAATAGCCGCACTTAAACACCTGTGAGCCAAAATAAGCTTTATTTTCCATGCGCAACAAAACTTAAAATAGGTCCTTGTTGTAGCAGATGTAAAGTGTTTCTTCTCTACTTTGTAGGTTGCCCAACATTAAGGAACAGTAATATATGCACTTCGGCGGTTGAGCCTTAAATATCAGAGAGTGCACTGTAAAAGATGCCGAGATTGCTTGTTGCCAAGCCAAATAGTCACAGATGCACTTTGATACACTCAGTTGAGCACAAACATAAGAAGAAGTTCATCAGTGACTATTCTCCTTGTCAACAAGCAGACACAGCATCCTCTAGAATGTATTCCAATTGACTGAAATGGCAATGTAACCTCTGATTGGCCATACTGTTACAGCCTTCTAGAAAAAAAAAAAAAACAAAGAAAATAGATTGCAATTCTGAATATCAGTTAACTATTTTCTAAAATCTTCAAAAGTACCTTTTTTTAACATATGTTTATAATAAAGTATGGGAAGTGATGTATAAAAGGGACAATTAACACTAAATACATTTCATATACCTCCCTTTATTATGGGTGCCCCCATTTTGTAACCTAGGTTTCACTGCAGGTATCTGAAGGAGAGTTGCTGCACATATGCAAACATAAACACGTGTAGGCAGTGAAAGTTTCATTTCAACATGGCCACACCTATGACCAGAGGGATACCATGTTTATAGAATGTATTTAGTGTTTACAGTCTCTTTAAAGTGTAGGCATCACTTCCATGTCCTTCTCATAATACTTGTTTGTTATTTACCTTGAAAGCTTAAACTGCTTTGTGAGACTTGTTGAGATTATAACCTGCAACATTAGGGCCCGGTGCCTGGCTGGTAAGCCAAATGAGCCCTATTAATTGCTAATACTGCAACATGACATGTTAAGATATATACAAGTCTCACTACATGAAATACTATAATTATTGTTTGACTGGCAAGAAGGAAGCACTAAGAGCAAGCCACCAAAATAAAGTAATTCACAAACACACATCACGGTTATTTAGTGGCAGCTTGATAATTGCAGCTAATAAATAATGGTGGCTCCTAGCTAATTGCAATGACTAACATCCAGGAAACACCTGCTACTGTAATAGTAGTACCTATGTAATATAGCCCATTAAATCTAATTGAACCCTCCTCCACCAAAATTAAATCCTATCCATCTCTGACCCCATCTCCCACAAATAAACCCTAACCGTTGCTAACATGATCTTCTAACCACAATTAACCTTAACGTAAACCCAAAGTCTGAGTGTTCCTGTTTTCCTTGATGCAAATGAGGCATGCCAGTATCCCATATCTTCCCTTTAATGTGTGATAATTAATGTCACAGCTCTCTCACAGATAATGCAGATATATTCTCACCTATCATTACTAGACCAAACTCTATAACACCCATAACTATGATTTGCTGCATATGTGTGAGTCCAACTCATTCATTGGGAATCAATGGTCAACACAATTAGGATGACATTAAAATATTGTTTTAAATGTACAGTTCTTCTGGGGTGGGGGTTCAAAGTAGGTCCAAATCATAATAATATCCTCTATTACCAACTGTAACTAACATGTATAAGCCAATGGACACTTGAACCTCCATAAAATTATTTACATAGTTATATTAATGGTTTTAAAAATTCTAAATAACCACTAAGGGGTCAATCACAATAATTTAGAAACGTTTAAAGTTTGTGATGATTTTTTGTAGATAAATAATTTGGGACCAGATTACAAGTGGAGCGCTAAATATTGCTTTTGTGAAAGCGATATTTTCACTCTACCGAGTATTACCAGTGCACGCTAATGTGCGCTGGTATTACAATTTGAGAGCAATGCAAGACACGGCATGAGAACGAGCGCAGCGAAGGGGGTAAGTCGCACAGCGATGGCAGCAAATTGTAAATATATATGTATATGAATATTTACATATATATTTATGTGTTTATATGTATACATACACATGTAAACAAATAAATGTATATACTGTATATATATAAGCATATACATTTACTGGGAACACAAAGTTCCCATAGACCACAATATACAGGCACTTTTCAGTGCCATTTTCTTTCTAATACCCCACTCCCGCCAACTTTAGCCCCCATAAACTGCCTGGTGCAGTTATTTTATTAAAAAATAAAATGCTTTTTAATTAAATACACACCACTGTATTTTGGGGACATTTGGGGCACATTTATAAAATTCACCAGAGATCCGATCTCTGGTTAATTTTAAAAGCGCTAATTGCTACCACAAGCTTGTGGTAGCAATAACCAGCCAATTGTAATGGCTGGTTATTTATTGTGCGCCCACAAACTTGCAAATTTGCCATTTGCGAGTGCACAATAAATTAGTGCTCCACTTGTAATCTAGCCATTGATAAGCTTTTCTAAAGGAGCCTTACATTTTACACAACAGGAATTTGATTTTAAAAATTTCCAGAATTCTTGTCGGAACAAAACAGTTGGTTTGTTTTTTTTGGTTTTTTTTGGTTTTTTTATTAAACAACCACCAACATTCTAATGTAACATATGTATGTCCATTGGTTAAACATTATTCTTCACCAGGAGATGATTCTTACTGCTGATTTTATTGGCCACAGGGAATCTCAGTTCCTATTCACTATTTGTCTTTGATATTGGACATTTAAACATACCCCATCCTCTTAGGGCTTGGTATTTTTATTGATAGACTAATTTTTAGCAACTGTCCTGGCTTGTTACATCTGGTGTGTCTTCCTCACACTGGGCTTTGAGTACAATCTGTTGTTACGCTATAAATAGAATAAAAAGCAAAATATACTACTCCTGAATATATCTCAGAGCTGGATTTGATATCAGAGCCCTGTCATTCTGGCAACTTCCTAAATAGCGTGCTGTTTAGTTTGTTGTAACAGATGATGCCCCACAGTGCCCTCTCAATGCTGAACTTAATTTGACTTTGCAAATGGACAATAAAAACCATTAATTGCAAAGAGAGTCTGTCTGCAGACAGAATAAATTGGAAGGAACAAACAATAAGCATGTTATGTACACCAGGAATATAATTAAAACTTTTAGAAAACAAACAATAAACATAAAATCCCATACATTATTTTGTGAACTACTGATTTGCTTTTTTATTTTTCATATCATAAACCTCTAAAACATTGCCTGATATTAATATCAATGGAAGTTTGATGTGCAAACATTTTTAATCCAATTTGTGTGTTTATGTGATTCTATTCTAATTCCAATCCATTAGAAATGCAGTACTAGGCTACAACAAAATTGTTTTTGTTTAAAAAGATAGATAATGCCTTTACTACCCATTCCTCAGCTTTGCACAACCAACATTGTTATATTAATATACTTTATAAGCTTTAACCCCTTAAGGACCAAACCATTTTTCAAAGTTCTTACCCTTAAGGACCAGGGCTATTTTTAAATTTCTGCAGTGTTTGTGTTTAGCTGTAATTTTCCTCTTGCTCATTTACTGTACACACACATATTATATACTGTTTTTCTCGCCATTAAATGGACTTTCTAAAGATACAATTATTTTCATCATATCTTATAATTTACTATAAAAAAAATATAAAATGTGAAGAAAAAAATGAAAAAAACCCCACTTTTTCTAACTTTGACCCCCAAAATCTGTTACACATCTACAACCACCAAAAAACACCCAGGCTAAATAGTTTCTAAATTTTGTCCTGAGTTTAGAAATACCCAATGTTTACATGTTCTTTGCTTTTTTTTGCAAGTTATAGGGCAATAAATACAAGTAGCACTTTGCTATTTCCAAACCATTTTTTTTTTCAAAATTAGCAATAGTTACATTGAAACACTGATATCTGTCAGTAATCCTTGAATATCCCTTGACATGTATATATATTTATTTAGTAGACAACCCAAAGTATTGATGTAGGCCCATTTAGGTATATTTTATGCAACCATTTCACCTCCAAATGCGGTCAAATAAAAAAAATGTTCACTTTTTCACAAAATTTAGGTTTCTCACTGAAATTATTTACAAACAGCTTGTGCAATTATGGCACAAATGGTTGCAAATGCTTCTCTGGGATCCCCTTTGATCAGAAATAGCAGACATATAAGGCTTTGTCATTGCCTTTGGGTAATTAGAAGGCCGCTAAATGCCACTGCGCACCACACTTTTATTATGCCCAGAAGTGAAGGAGTTAATTAGGTAGCTTGTAGGGTTCATTTTAGCTTTAGCGTAGAAATCAGCTCTGTTCCCTACCCACCCCACAATTGTCCCCGCCATCTTAAGTACTGTCAGAAAGTCTGCCAGTACTAAAATAAAAGGCTTTTTTTTTTTTTTGCTTTTTTTTAAAAAAAATACATTTCTTTCATGTAATTGGCAAGAGTCCATGAGCTAGTGACGTATGGGATATACAATCCTACCAGGAGGGGCAAAGTTTCCCAAACCTCAAAATGCCTATAAATACACCCCTCACCACACCCACAATTCAGTTTTACAAACGTTGCCTCCTATGGAGGAGGTGAAGTAAGTTTGTGCTAATATTTATACGTTGATATGCGCTTCTCAGCCTTTTGAAGCCCGTTTCCTCTCAGAGTACAGTGAATGTCAGAGGGATGTGAAGGGAGTATCACCTATTGCATGCAATGGTTTTCTTCACGGGGATCTATTTCATAGGTTCTCTGTTATCGTTCGTAGAGATTCATCTCCTACCTCCCTTTTCAGATCGACGATATACTCTTATATTCCATTACCTCTACTGATAACCGTTTCAGTACTGGTTTGGCTATCTGCTATATGTGGATGGGTGTCTTTTGGTAAGTATGTTTTTATTATTATCAGGTATTTGTAGAGCGCCAACAGATTCCGCAGCGCTGGTTTTCATTACGTAAGACACTCTCAGCTATGGTTTGGCACTTTATGTATTTATACAGGGAGTGCAGAATTATTAGGCAAGTTGTATTTTTGAGGATTAATTTTATTATTGAACAACAACCATGTTCTCAATGAACCCAAAAAACTCATTAATATCAAAGCTGAATAGTTTTGGAAGTAGTTTTTAGTTTGTTTTTAGTTATAGCTATTTTAGGGGGATATCTGTGTGTGCAGGTGACTATTACTGTGCATAATTATTAGGCAACTTAACAAAAAACAAATATATACCCATTTCAATTATTTATTTTTACCAGTGAAACCAATATAACATCTCAACATTCACAAATATACATTTCTGACATTCAAAAACAAAACAAAAACAAATCAGTGACCAATATAACCACCTTTCTTTGCAAGGACACTCACAAGCCTGCCATCCATGGATTCTGTCAGTGTTTTGATCTGTTCACCATCAACATTGCGTGCAGACACTGTTCAGAGAGGTGTACTGTTTTCCCTCCTTGTAAATCTCACATTTGATGATGGACCACAGGTTCTCAATGGGGTTCAGATCAGGTGAACAAGGAGGCCATGTCATTAGATTTTCTTCTTTTATACCCTTTCTTGCCAGCCACGCTGTGGAGTACTTGGACGCGTGTGATGGAGCATTGTCCTGCATGAAAATCATGTTTTTCTTGAAGGATGCAGACTTCTTCCTGTACCACTGCTTGAAGAAGGTGTCTTCCAGAAACTGGCAGTAGGACTGGGAGTTGAGCTTGACTCCATCCTCAACCCGAAAAGGCCCCACAAGCTCATCTTTGATGATACCAGCCCAACCCAGTACTCCACCTCCACCTTGCTGGCGTCTGAGTCGGACTGGAGCTCTCTGCCCTTTACCAATCCAGCCACGGGCCCATCCATCTGGCCCACCAAGACTCACTCTCATTTCATCAGTCCATAAAACCTTAGAAAAATCAGTCTTGAGATATTTCTTGGCCCAGTCTTGACGTTTCAGCTTGTGTGTCTTGTTCAGTGGTGGTCGTCTTTCAGCCTTTCTTACCTTGGCCATATCTCTGAGTATTGCACACCTTGTGCTTTTGGGCACTCCAGTGATGTTGCAGCTCTGAAATATGGCCAAACTGGTGGCAAGTGGCATCTTGGCAGCTGCACGCTTGACTTTTCTCAGTTCATGGGCAGTTATTTTGCGCCTTGGTTTTTCCACACGCTTCTTGCGACCCTGTTGACTATTTTGAATGAAACGCTTGATTGTTCGATGATCACGCTTCAGAAGCTTTGCAATTTTAAGAGTGCTGCATCCCTCTGCAAGATATCTCACTATTTTTTACTTTTCTGAGCCTGTCAAGTCCTTCTTTTGACCCATTTTGCCAAAGGAAAGGAAGTTGCCTAATAATTATGCACACCTGATATAGGGTGTTGATGTCATTAGACCACACCCCTTCTCATTACAGAGATGCACATCACCTAATATGCTTAATTGGTAGTAGGCTTTCGAGCCTATACAGCTTGGAGTAAGACAACATGCATAAAGAGGATGATGTGGTCAAAATACTCATTTGCCTAATAATTCTGCACTCCCTGTATAAAGTTCTAAATATATGTATTGTACTTATATTTGCCATAATTCAGGTTTCAGTATATTTCCTTTTGCAGACTGTCAGTTTCATATCTGGGAAATGCATTTTTTAGGAAAATTTATTTCTTACCCGGGGTATAGTCTTTTTTTAATTGACTGTCATTTTAATTTCGCGGGCAGAATTAGGCTTGCAAGGGTGCGAAATGCCAAAGTATATTGCGTCATTTTTGGCGCAAGATTATTTTGGCGCAAAGTTATGTTTGATGACGCAAATTCGTAATTTCCGGCGTCTTTGTCAATGCCGAGTCCTTTCACAAGGTTGCGTCTTCAATGACATGTCATTTCCGAATGTTGTTAGCGCCAAAAAATGTTCTGTTTGTTTGTGTGTCATACTAGGCGCCAAATATTTTGATTATTTTAAACCCCATTCCTAGATGCCTCTTGCCTTTTTTCTCAATCAGAGTGCTATGCTGTATTTTCCCATTCCTGAAACTGCCATATAAGGAAATTGATAATTTTGCTTTATATGTTGTTTTTTCTCTTACATTTGCAAGATGTCTCAATCTGAAAAAGCCAAATTGTTGGCGAAACATGTCAGGGCTTAGGAATCTGTAATGCGGTTTTAGCATTTTTTAATTAGCGAGGAGACTCAGGCCTTATTATATTTAGACCGAGGGGATGTGTAAATAATAAATTTAAACATGCAGCGAACGCTGGCGCGTGTAGTTAACCTCTGGCGGCATCCCCTTGAGTAATCTAATATACTTAACGGTGCTCTGATAGAGTATGAAAGATGACTGGTGGAGGGCTTTAATATATATCTTAGCAATATGATCAATACAATCTGTAACCTAATCGTTTAATTGCCTTTCTTATAAAGGAAGAAGTATATATACAGAACAGTTACCTTAAGTCATAATAATTTTTCAGTGCTGGGAACAGGCTAAATTCTAGCAGCCATTCAGAGCACCTTGTATATAGCTGGAATAAGTTGTTATATGTAAACCTGATACGCCGCAGATGCGAGCATGTATCGTAAGGAATAACACATTACTATTGTTTCTGAGTTCCCAAGCACATTATCTGATATAGAGTGGGCGTGTATTTTAAGGATGGAAACATATTATCGTTATTAAGTGCCCAAGCACATTATTTGATAAATAGTGAAAAAGTGCAAGTGTCTAGGTCAGTACTTGATATTTAACAACTTTTATAACCGATAAGTATATTAAATACAAGAAGCACCTCAGTGTATGTCAAGTTGTTGCTGAAAAAAGATACATTGTAGATCTGTGCAAACCAAAAAAATCAAGGACATTCAAGGGCCTACAAAATATCAAACCACGACTTATCTAACCTAGTGATTATGTAAAAAACGTACTACTTACATTGTATTACATTAGCGTTACCAATAATCTATAACAATAGATAACCTTTGCTATTATTAAAAGCATATGAATTCCAGTCTAGTATGATTATATATTATATTGATAACCCAGCTATGGCTTAATATTGACATCCTAGGTTGGGAAGGATACAAAATTTATAACCAAGTCTTCACCCTATCAGTAGCATTATAATTTACAGGGCCTGACACACTCCTCAGTGTTTTTAAGCTGTATGTGTGAGAGTTGAATTAACATTTTAAATACCCAATTAAAAGTTATATTTTAATCTTCCATATCTCCGTTGTCCAACATTATATTTTTGCTCTTCAATTTAAAGAGAAATGAGAGTGCTACACAAGTGTACTTTTTTGTCAGTCTAGTACTGATCTTTTTTTCCACTTTGTGGTCTCAGTCTGATCCTGCCTCTGAAATCACTGTTGGAACCCTGCTGACTGATAACAGTTCTACCAAAGCTAAGTACATTTGTTGTAATCGTGTGGAGATTATATCTCCAGCTGTGGTTTATAATAAGTTGTCATGATAAACTTTTACATGCAGAGAATGTGTCCATCAGTAATAGTACATTGCCTGTTGCTGTTCCTTTAACATCTAATGTACAAGATATACCTGTGAATGTATAATAATGTATTACTGATTCTATTCAGAAGGCTTTGTCTGCAATCCTGCCTTCTAATAAATGTAAAGGTGTTTTAAAACTTCTCATAAAGTTGATGAAATTTCAAAATGACCGACAACATACTGAATTATCCTCCTCTGATGAGTATCTATCTGATTCAGAAGATCCTTCCTCAGATATAGACACTGACAAATCTACTTATTTATTTAAAATGGAGAACATTCGTTCTTTGTTAAAGAAGTGTTGATTATATTGGATATTGAGGAGACTAGTCCTCTTGATATTAAAAATAGTAAACATTTTAATTCTGTTTATAAACCTCCTGTGGTTATTCCAGAGGTTTTTCCAATTCCTGATGCTATTTCTGATATGATTTCTAAGGAATGGAATAGGCCTGGTACTTCTTTTATTCCTTCTTTAAAGGTTTTAAAAAAAAAAAAAAGAATTGTATCCTTTGCCAGCAGTTACATTGGAGTTTTGGGAAAAGATCCCCAAAGTTGATGGGGTTATTTCTACTCTTGCTTAGCGTACTACTATTCCTATGGAAGATAGTACTTTTTTTTAAGATCCTTTAGATAGGAACTTGAATCTTATCTAAAGAAAGCCTATTTATATTGGGGTCATCTTCTCAGACCTGCATTTTCTTTGGCTGATGTTGCAGCTGCATCAACTTTTTGGTTGGAAAATTAGTGCAACAAGAATTGGATTATGATTTGTCTAGCATTGTTCGCTTGCTTCAACGTGCTAATCAGTTTATTTGTGATCCCATTTTTTTTCATTAAAATTGATGTTAAATCTATGTCTTTAGCTATTTTAGCTAGAAGAGCTTTGTGGCTTAAATCTTGGAATACTAACATGACTTCTAAGTCTAGATTGCTATCTCTTTCTTTCCAAGGTAATAAGTTATTTGGTTCTCAGTTGGATTTGATTATTTCAGCTGTCACTGGGGGAAAAGAGTTTTTTGCCTTAGGATAAGACTTAAGGGTAAATCTAAAGCTTCTAACCGTTTTCGTTCCTTTCGACTAAATAAGGAACAGAAACCTATTCCTTCCCCCAAGGAATCTGTTTCCAATTGGAAAATTTCTTAAAATTGGTTTAAATCCAAGCCTTTTAAGGAACCAAAGCCAGCCCCTAAGTCCACATTCCAGCTCAGCTCACCACCACATAGGATTCAGAGTAATACCTCCTGTGAGAAGATATTTTCTCTCACGCATTCCAGCAAATCCAGTAAAGGCTCAGGCTTTCCTGAAGTGTGTTTTAGACCTGGAGTTTCAGGGGTAATCATGCCAGTTCCGTTTCAGGAACTGGGTTTGGGGTTTTATTCAAATCTATTCATTGTCCCAACGAAAGAAAATTCATTCAGGCCAGTTCTGGATCTGAATTTTTTTTGAATCGTTATGTAAGAGCACCAACTTTCAAAATGGTGACTATAAGGACTATTCTGCCTTTTGTTCAGTAAGGGCATTATATGTCCACCATAGACTTACAGGGGGGTAGTTATCAAGCCGTCTACTTTTCTGGCTTTGCCGGCCCAATACGCCCGCCTAAGCTCGCCTACCTTCGCCGACGCGGACCTTGAATACATTCGCCTAAGTTATCAAATAAAGCTGTCAAAAAGCCGCGGGGCGATGAGCAGCGGACTGTGAGAGTTATCACTCATCCAATCTCGCTGCTCTTCGGCTTTTTCCCAGCTTTATTGCTAGCCTGTCACTAAGCACTCACACTAAACTACACTGTTCTACCCCCTATACCGGCAACTCTTATAAATGTATTAACCCCTAAACCGCCGCTCCTAGACCCTGCCGCAACTCTTATAAATGTATTAACCCCTAAACCGCCGCTCCCGGAGCCCACCGCCACCTACAATATACCTAGTAACCCCTATCCTGCCCCCCCTATACCGTCGCCCTCTATAATAAAATTATTAACCCCTATCCTGCTGATCCCGCACCTCCCCACAACTAAATAAATAGTTTAACCCCTAAACCGCCTCTAACTAACTAAAGTACAAAAAATAAAAAAAGCTAAGTTACAGAAAATAAAAAAATAAGTTACAAACATTTTACAAATATTACAACAATTTTAAGCTACTTACACCTAATCTAAGCCCCCTAATAAAATAACAAACCCCCCCAAAATAAAAAAATGCCCTACCCTATTGTAAATTAAATAAAGTTCAAAGCATGCCCCCAAAAGTTCAGCTCTTTTGCCTGTAAATGAAAAATACAACCCCCCCCCAACATTAAAACCCACCACCCACATACCCCTAATCTAACCCAAACCCCCCTTACAAAAACCTAACACTAATCCCCTGAAGATCATCCTACCTTGAGTCGTCTTCACTCAGCCGAGCAGCGATGGAACCCAAGTGGACATCCGGACCGGCAGAAGTGATCATCCAAGGGGCGCTGAAGAAATCTTCCATCCGATGAAGTCATCATCCAGGCGGCGCTGAAGAAGTCTTCGATTCGGGCGATGTCATCTTCCAAGCCGGGTCTTGAATCTTCCTTCCGCCGCCGCGGAACCTCCTTCTTCACCGACAGACTACGACGAATGAAGGCTCCTTTAAGGGACGTCATCCAAGATGGCGTCCCCTCAATTCCGATTGGCTGATAGGATTCTATCAGCCAATCGGAATTAAGGAAGGAAAAATCTGATTGGCTGATCTTGGATGACGTCCCTTAAAGGAGCCTTCATTCGTCGTAGTCCGTCGGTGAAGAAGGAGGTTCCGCGGCGGCGGAAGGAAGATTCAAGACCCGGCTTGGAAGATGACATCGCCCGGATCGAAGACTTCTTCAGCGCCGCCTGGATGATGACTTCATCGGATGGAAGATTTCTTCAGCGCCCCTTGGATGATCACTTCTGCCGGTCCGGATGTCCACTTGGGTTCCATCGCTGCTCGACTGAGTGAAGACGACTCAAGGTAGGATGATCTTCAGGGGATTAGTGTTAGGTTTTTGTAAGGGGGGTTTGGGTTAGATTAGGGGTATGTGGGTGGTGGGTTTTAATGTTGGGGGGGGGTTGTATTTTTCATTTACAGGCAAAAGAGCTGAACTTTTGGGGGCATGCCCCCACAAATGGCCCTTTTAAGGGCTGGTAAGGTAAAAGAGCTTTGAACTTTATTTAATTTAGAATAGGGTAGGGCATTTTTTTATTTTGGGGGGGTTTGTTATTTTATTAGGGGGCTTAGATTAGGTGTAAGTAGCTTAAAATTGTTGTAATATTTGTAAAATGTTTGTAACTTATTTTTTTATTTTCTGTAACTTAGCTTTTTTATTTTTTGTACTTTAGTTAGTTTATGTAATTGTATTTAATTGTAGTTATTTGTAGGTAGTTTATTTAATTAATTTAATGATAGTGTAGTATTAGGTTTAATTGTAACTTAGGTTAGGATTTATTTTACAGGTAATTTTGTATTTCTTTTAGCTAGGTAGTTATTAAATAGTTAATAACTATTTAATAACTATTCTAACTAGCTAAAATAAATACAAAGTTACCTGTAAAATAAATATAAATCTTAAGATAGCTACAATGTAATTATTAATTATATTGCAGCTATCATAGGGTTTATTTTATAGGTAAGTATTTAGTTTTAAATAGGAATAATATATTAAAGTATAGTGTAGTGTTAGGTGTAATTGTAACTTAGGTTAGTTTTTATTTTACAGGTAAATTTCTCTTTATTTTAGCTAGGTAAGCTATTAAATAGTTAATAACTATTTAATAGCTATTGGACCTAGTTAAAATAAATTGAAAGTTGCCTGTAAAATAAAAATAAATCCTAAGATAGCTACAATATAATTATTATTTATATTGTAGCTATATTAGGGTTTATTTTACAGGTAAGCATTAAGTTTTAAATAGGATTAATTTAGTTAATAATAGAAATATTATTTAGATTTATTTAATTAATATTTAAGTAAAGGGGGCATTAGGGTTAGTGTTAGACTTAGGTTTAGGGGTTAATAACGTTATTATAGAGGGCGGCGGTATAGGGGGGCAGGATAGGGGTTAATAGGTATAATGTAGGTGGCGGTGGGCTCCGGGAGCGGCGGTTTAGGGGTTAATACATTTATTATAGTTGCGGTGGGCTCCGGGAGCGGCGGTTTAGGGGTTAATACATTTATTATAGTTGCGGTGGGCTCCGGGAGGCGGCGGTTTAGGGGTTAATATGTATAGAGTAGCTTGCGGTGGGCTCCGGGAGCGGCGGTTTAGGGGGTAATAACTTTATTTAGTTGCGGCGGTGTAGGGGGGACAGATTAGCGGTGTTTAGACTCGGGGTACATGTTAGGGTGTTAGGTGCAGACAGCTCCCATAGAAATCAATGGGATGTCGGGCAGCAGCGAACTTGTACTTTCGCTATGGTCAGACTCCCATTGATTCCTATGGGATCCGCCGCCTCCAGGCTGGCGCTTTGAAAACCAGGTACGCTGGGCCGTAAAAGTGCCGAGCGTACCTGCTAGTTTTTTGATAACTAGCAAAAGTAGTGAGATTGTGCCGCACTTGTGTGCGGAACATCTGTAGTGACGTAAGAATCGATCTGTGTCGGACTGAGTCCGGCGGATCGAAGTTTACGTCACAAAATTCTACTTTTGCCGGTCTCGAGCCTTTGATAACTAAGGCGAATCAGCCTCGCCACAAATACGCTGCGGAATTCCAGCGTATTTGAGGTTGACGGCTTGATAACTAGGCCCCACAGGGTGCATATCTTCATATTCTGATTCATCCAGTTCATTTTCAGTTTCTGAGATTCTCTTTTCTAGACAAGCTTTACCAATTTGTCGTTCTTCCTTTTGGTCTAGCGACAGCTCTAAGAATCTTTTCAAAGGTTCTTGGTGCCCTGCTCTCTGTAATCAGAGAGCGAGGTATTGCGGTGTTTCCTTATTTGGACGATTTCTTGGTATTAGCTCAGTCTTTATATTCTGCAAAATCTTACACAAATCAACTAGTGTTGTTTCTTCGAAAACATGGTTGGAGGATCAATTTACTAAAAAATTATTTGATTCCTCAGACAAGGGTCACTTTTTTTAGGTTTCCAGATAGATTCAGTGTCCATGACTCTGTCTCTAACAGACAAGAGACGTTTTGAATTGGTTACAGCCTGTCAGAACCTTCAGTCTCAGTCATTCCCTTCAGTAGCTATGTGCATGGAAGTTTTAGGTCTCATGACTGCAGCATTGGACACGATCCCTTTTGCTCGTATCTCATATGAGATCTCTCCAACTTTGTGTGCTGAACCAATGGTGCAGGGTTTTTTCAAGGATATCACAATTAATATCCATAAATCCCAATGTTCGACTATCTCTGACTTGGTAGTTAAATCACCATTGTATAGTTCTAGGGGCCTCTTTTGTTCGTCCAACCTGGACTGTGATCTCAACAGATGCGAGTCTTTCGGGTTCGGGAATTGTTTGGGGATCTCTGATAGTGCAAAGGGTTTGTAAATCTCAAGAGGTGAGATTACCAATCAATATTTTGGAACTCCGTGTGATTTTCAGGGCTCTTCAGATTTGGCCTCTGTTGAAGAGAGAACCGTTCATTTGTCAATCATCAGGATGGGACTCACAGTCCTTAAGCTATGAAAGAAGTATCCCGGATACTTGCTTGGGCGGGTTCCAGCTCCTGTCTAATTTCTGTGGTTCATATCCCAGGTATAGACAATTGGGAAGCGGATTATTTCAGCCGTCAGACTTTACATCCGGGGGAGTAGTTCCTCCATCCAGATGTGTTTTCTCAGGTTGTTCAGATGTGGGGTCTTTCAGAAATAGATCTGATGGCTTCTCATCTAAACAAGAAACTTCCCAGGTACCTGTCCAGGTCCAGGGTTCCTCAGGCGGAAGAAGTGGTATGCGTTGACACTTCTTTGGTGTTATCAACCTGCTTATATTTTTCTCGCCTTTAGTTTTTTCTTCCAAGAGTGATCTTCAAAATCATCATGGAGCAATCGTTTGTGCTGCTGGTGGCTCCAGCATGGCCTCACAGGTTTGGTATGTGGATCTTGTTCGAATATCCAGTTGCCAACCTTGGCCACTTCCATTAAGGCCGGACCTTCTGTTTCAAGGTCTGTTTTCTTCCATCAGGATTTCAAATCTTTAAATCTGAAGGTATGGAAATTGAATGCTTAGTGCTTAGTCATAGAGGTTTCTCTGACTTTGTGATTAATACTATGTTGCAGGCTCGTAAATCTGTTTCTAGAAAGATTTATTATTGAGTTTGGAAGACTTACATTTCATGGTGTTTCTCCAATAAATTCTCTTGGCATTCTTTTAGAATTCCTAGAATTTTACAGTTTCTTCAGGATAGTTTGGATAAGGGTTTGTCTGCAAGTTCCTTGAAGGGACAAATCTCTGCTCTTTCTGTTTTATTTCACAGGAAGATTGCTAAGCTTCCTGATATTCACTGTTTTGTTCAGGCTTTGGTTCATATCAAGTCTGTCATTAAATCAATCTTTCCTTCTTGGAGTTTTAATTTGGTTTTAAAGGCTTTACAGGCTCCTCCATTTGAGCCTATGCATTCTTTGGACATTTAAATACTTTCTTGGAAAGTGTTGTTTCTTTTGGCCATCTCTTCTACTAGAAGAGTTTCTGAATTATTTGCTCTCTCTTGTGAATCTCCTTTCGGATTTTTCATCAGGATAAGGCAGTTTTGCGGACATCATTTAAATTCTTATCTAAGGTTGTGAATTCTAACAACATTAATAGAGAAATTGTTGTCCTTTCCTTGTGTCCTAATCCTAAGAATTCTTTGGAGAGATCCTCACATTCTCTGGATGTGGTGAGAGCTCTGAAATATTATTTTGAAGCTACTAAAGATTTCAGGAAGACTTATAGTCTATTTGTTATATTTTCTGGTTCCAGGAAAGGTCAGAAGGCTTCTGCCGTTTCTTTTGCATCGTGGTTAAAGCTTTTGACTCATCACTCTTATTTGGAGTCGGGTTAAGTCCTGTCTCAGAGAATTACAGCTCATTCTACTAGATCAGTTTCCACTTCATGAGCTTTTAAGTGTGAAGCTTCAGTTGATCAGATTTGCAAAGCAGCAACTTGGTCTTCTTTGCATACATTTACTAAATTCTACCATTTTGATGTATTTGCTTCTTCGGAAGCAGTTTTTGGTAGAAAAGTTCTTCTGGCAGCTGTTTCAGT